>NW_022436982.1:2360622-2426502 GCF_009761245.1 Sapajus apella
TTTTTTTTTTTTTTTTTTGAGACAGAGTCTTTCTCTGTTGCCAGGCTAGAGCACAGTGGTGCAGTCTCAGCTCACTGCAACCTGCGCCTCCCAGGTTGAAGCGATTCTTCTGCCTTAGCCTCCCAAGTAGCTGGGACTATAGGTACATGCCAAACACCAGGCTAATTTTTGTATTTTTAGTAGAGATGGGGATTCACCATGTTGGCCAGGGTGGTCTTGGTCTCTTGACCTCATGATCTATCCACCTCAGCCTTCCAAAGTGCTGAGATTACAAGTGTGAGCCACTGCACCTGGCCTCTTTTCGTTTTTTAATCTGGCTAGTGGTCTATTTTGTTGATCTTTTCAAAAAACCAGTTCCTGAATTATTGGTTTTTTGAAGGTTTTTTTGTGTCTATATTGCCTTCAGTTCTGTCTAGTCTTAGTTATTTCTTGTCTTCTGCTAGATTTTGAGTTTTGTTGATCTTGCTTCTATAGCTCTTTCAATTTTGACAACAGAGTGGTAATTTTAGATCTTTCCTTGCTTCTCATTTGGGCATTTATTGATATAAATTTCCATCTAGACACTGTTTTAAATGTGTCCCAGAGATTCTGGTATGTTGGGTCTTCATTCTTGTTGGTTTTGAGTAACATCTTTACTTCTGCCTTCATTTCATTGTTTATCGAGTCAATATTCAGGAGCCAGTTGTTCAGTTTCCATGAAACTGTGCAATTCTGAATGAGTTTCTTATGCCTGAGTACTAATTTGATTGCACTGTGGTCTGAGAGACTGTTATGATTTCTGTTCTTTCGCATTTGCTGAGGAGTGATATGCTTCCAATTATATGGTCAATTTTAGAGTAGAGTGATGTGGTGCTGAGAAGAATGTATATTCTCTGGATTTGGGGTGGAGAGTTCTGTAGATGTCTACTAGGTTTGCTTGGTCCGGTTCTGAGTTCTAGTCCTGGATATCCTTAATAATTTTCTGCCTTGTTGATCTGTCAAATATTGACAATGGAGTGTTAAAGTCTCCCATCATTATTATGTGGGAGTTGAAGTGTCTTTGTAGGTTGTTAAGAACTTGCTCTATGTATCTAGGAGCTCCTGTATTGGCTGTGTATATATTTAGGATTGTTAGCTCTTCTTGTTGCATTTATCCTTTTACCATTATGTAATGCCCTTCTTTGTCTCTTTTGATCTTTGTTCATTTAAAGTCCATTTTATCAGAGACTAGGATTGCAACTCCTGCTTTTTTTTGCTCTCTATTTGCTTAGTAAATCTTCCTCCATCCCTTGATTTGGAGCCTATATGTGTCATTGCATGTGAGATGGGTTTCCTGAATACAGCACACCGATGGGTCTTGACTTTTTATCCAATTTGCCAGTCTGTGTCTTTTGATTGGGGCATTTAGCCCATTAACATTTATGGTAATATTTTTATGTGTGAATTTGATCCTGCCATTTTGATGTTAGCTGGTTGTTTTACCCATTAGTTGACACAGTTTCTTCATTGTGTCAATGGTCTTTACCATTTGTAATGTTTTTGGAGTGGCTGGTACTGGTTGTTCCTTTATATGTTTAGTGCTTCTTTCAGGAGCTCTTGTAAGGCAGACCTGGTGGTGATGAAATCTCTCAGCAATTACTTGTCCGTAAAAGATTTTGTTTCTCCTTCACTGATGAAGCTTAGTTTCGCTGGATATGACATTCTGGGTTGAACGTTCTTTTCTTTAAGGATGTTGAATATTGGCACCCTCTCTCTTCTGGCTTGTAGGGTTTCTGCTGAGAGATCTGCTGTGAGTCTGATGGGCTTCCCTTTGAGCATAACCCAACTTTTCTCTCTGGCTGCCCTTAGTATTTTCTCCTTCATTTCAACCCTGGTGAATCTGATGATTATGTGCCATGGTGTTGCTCTTGTTGAGGAATGTCTTTGTGGTGTTCTATTTCCTGGACTTGAATGGTTGCCTGCCTTGCTAGGTTGGGGAAGTTCTCCTGGATAATATCCTGAAAAGTGTTTTCCAGCTTGGATTCATTCTCCCCGTCACATTCAGGTACACCTATCAAACGTAGATTAGGTCTTTTCACATAATCCCATATTTCTTGGAGGGTTTGTTCATTTCTTTTCACTCCTTTTTTCTAATTTTGCCTTCTCATTTTATTTTATTTAGCTGATCTTCCCCCTCTGATATGCTTTCCTCTGCTCAGTCAGTTTGGCTATTGAAACCAGCGTATGCTTCACGAAGCTGTTGTGCTGTGTTTTTCAGCTCTATTAAATTATTTATGTTCTTCTCTAAGCTGGTTATTCTAGTTAGTTTTTTGTCTAACCTTTTTTTTCAAAGATCTTAGTTTCTTTGCATTGAGCTAGAACAATGCATTTTAGCTCAGAGAAGTTTGTTACTACCTACCTTCTGAAGCCTGTTTTTGTCAATTCGTAAGACTCATTCTCTATCCAGCTTTGTTCCCTTGCTGGTGAGGAGTTGTGATCTCTTGAACGAGGAAAGGCATTCTGGTCTTTGGTGTTTTCATCCTTTTTGCACTGGTTTCTTCCCATCTTCATGGATTTATCTACATGTGGTCTTTGCAGTTGGTGACTTTCGGATGAAGTCTGAGTGGATGTCCTTTTTGTTGATGTTGAAGATGTTTCTTTCTGTTTTTTTAGTTTTCCTTTTAACAGTCAGGCCCCTCTGCTGCAGGATTGCTGGAGGTCCACTCCAGACCCTGCTTGGCTGGGGATCACCCATGGGGGCTGCAGAATGGTAAGGGTTGCTGCTAGTTTCTTCTTCTTTACCTTTGTCCCAGAATGGTACCTGCCAGATGTCATCCAGAACTCTCCTTTATGAGGTGCCTCTTTGGATATACAATGGTCAGAGAGCCACTGGATGAGTCAGTCTGTCCCTTATTAGAGCTCAAGTGCTAAGCTGGGAGCTCCACTGTTCTGTTCAGAGCTGCTGGGCAGGTACATTTAAGTCTGCTGCAGTGGAACTCATAACCACCTCTTTTACCCGGTGCTCTGTCCCAATAAGTTGGGGCTTTATTTATAAGTCCCTGATGTGCTGCTGCCTTTTTTCAGAGATGCCCTTTCCAGCAAAAAGGGATTCTAGTCACAGCCTGCCAGCAGAGCCATTGCTCAGCTGCAGTATAAACTTCTTTGTGGTTTTGTTTACAGAGCTATAGTTAGGACTGCCTTGGTAATGGCGGTCTGTCTAAGTAATGGTAGGCTGCCTCACTAATGGCAGACTGCCTTGGTAGTTACGGCCTGCCTCAGTAATGGCGGATGGCCTTCCCCCCACGAAGTTTGACAATCCTGTGTCAAGCTCAAATTGCTGCACTTGGTGCAAAACTCTCAAGCCAGAGCATTTCAGATTGCTGGTGTTTGGTGGGGTGGGACCAGCTGAGTTAGATGACCTGGTTCCCTGCTTTCAGCACCCTCTTTTTCAGTTGAATGGGCAGCTCTGTCTCCCAGGCATTCCAGGTGCAGTTTAAACAGCCACCTGGCTTTGTGTGAGTTTTTATGTGGAACCCTGTGGTGCTGGCTGAAATAGCCATGCTGGAAACTTGTGGCACTTTCAGTCTGGGAATCTGGTCTGTGGGTGGTAAAAACTGCAGGAGAAGTGCAGTATCTGAATTGGAGTGCTGGAGTGGATGGAAAAGCCCCAAATGGCCTTCTGTTGGGTAGGGAGGGAGGTTCTCTGGGGATTGCACTTCCTGAGTGAGGCAGCATCCCACCCTGCCTCAGCTCACCCTTCTTGGACTATACCCACCGTGAAAGCAGTCCCTTTGAGATGCATCTGGTACCTCATTTCAAATTGCAGAGATAATTCATCCTCTGCATAGCTCTCACTGGGAACTGCAATCCAGAGCTGTTCCTATTGAGCCATCTTGCTTTGTCTCTCCTCTAAATCTTTATTTTTTAAACATTACTTTTATTTATTTATTTTTGAGACCAAATCTTGCTTTGTTGCCTAGGCTGGAGTGCAGTGGCATAATCTTGTCTACTGCAACCTCTGTCTCTTGGGTTCAAGCAATTCTTCTGCCTCAGCCTCCTGAGTAGCTGGGATTACATGCATGGACAATCATGCCCAGCTAATTTTTGTATTTTTAGTAGAGATAGGGTTTTAGCATGTTGGCCAGGCTGGTCTTGAACTCTTGACCTCAGGTGATCTGCCTGCCTCACCCTCCCAAAGTGCTGGGATTACAGCTGTAAGTCATCATGCTCAGCCTCTCTTTGATTAATTTCGAGGTTTTTTTTTTTTATATGATGAAAGGTAGGAGGCCATCTTCGGTCTTTGCCATATGGCTAGGCGTTTATTCCAGCACCATTTATTGAATATGAAGTCTTTTGCCCTTTCTTGTTTTTGTTGGTCTTGTCAAAGATCAGAAGGTTGTAGGTTTGTGGCTTTATTTCTGAGTGTCTCTGATTTTTGACAGTTCAATCATACTATGTCTTGGTGAAGTCTTCTTTAGGGTGAATGTATTGGAGACTTCTGAGCTTTATATACCTGGATGTTTACATTGTTCCCCATATTTGGGAAATTTTCAGCCTCTATATTTTAAATAAGCTTTGTGTCCTTTTGTCTCTCTTCTCTTTGTAGAACTTCAATAATACAAATTTAATTCTTTTGATGGTGCATATTGACTAAATAGGCTTTCTTCATTCTTTCTTTCTAAAAGAAAAATAATTATAACTCATCCTCTGACTGGGTTTATTGTTTATTACTCTTTGTTCTATCTCTATCTCTGTGTTTGTTTATTTTTTATTTTTCTTGTTCTAGTCTGCTGTTGAATTTCCCTATTGCATTAAATTCAGTCATTGTGTTCTTTGGCTTCAAAATTATGGTGGTGTGCTCATGCTTATCTGTGGAGGTGGGCTGCAGGTGTACGGTGACGGGGCCAGCTGCAATCATATGTACAGTCATGAGGGCTGAGGTTAGGTGCAAGAGCTGAGGTTGACTTTAGGCACACATAATATCAGTAGGAGCCAGTGGAGTGCACAACATGGCTATAGGATTTGGAGCTGACGATATATGTGTGAAAAGTTGTAGGGATTAGCCTCTTGTCAGTAACAAGGATCAGGTTGACTGTGTATGCATCTGTTGCTGTGGGGGCAAGCAATAGGAGTAGAGCTGCATGCTTGTGCTCTCATAGCTGGGTTCTACGGCTGGCTATAGTGGTTACCTGCTGGTAAGCATGTAGTGATGGGAGCCAGAGTCTGACTGGGGTTCTGATGCCATTCATGGGCACATGCGCCATGTCTGTGCTGGGTCCCTGGGCTGGGGTGCTTGTGGTGAAAGCAGCTGGGATGGCTCCAGAGAGGAGAAACTAGGAGGGGTGTTGGCTTAGGCTACTAGATATTGTTGAGGCAAAAAACTGCAGGAATATCAGTGGTGAAAGCAACAGGTGGTACTCTGTGACTGTGCAAGTTGCTGACTTCCTCAGTAGTCAACATTTTTGGGGTCCTTTGGTGGAGCAAGCCAGGTCTTTGAAAACTAACACTGGTTCATGGTGTTGAAGGGTGTGTGGGATGTGGGGCAGCCATGAGGGCTGCTGAGGCCCTCAGTGGAGAAGTGTCCTAAAGTCCTTGAAGAGCAAACCAGTGGGGATGATGGTGGCTCTCCTCAGGTGGCTATTACTGATAGTCTCCAACTTTCTTCTCTGTTCTAAGCCCATCACCAAATGTCTCAGCTATGTTAGTCTTCATAGTGATCCTTTCTGTGAGGTCACACTCATGTTTTTTCTTTTACTTTGTTTGGCTTCTTAAGGGGACTCCTGAAAAGCCCTTCCAAAGTTGTTTTTGTTTATGGATAGTTGTCTAATTGTTCTCTGTGGGAAGAAAAAAGTCTGGTATCTCCTACTCCACCATCTTGCTGGTGTCCTCTCTGCTTTGAATGTTAAAGGTTGATTAGAAATTACCGCCACATAAAAGAGAGATGACATGAGCAAATTTATAAGGCATGAAATGGAGGAGAGGAGGCAGCTGGAAGGAATTTGCTTTTGTATATGTTGCAAGGCATGGAGTACTAGGAGACAAAGAGAGGGAATAATTTAGGCAATAGTGAGCCTTGATGTAATTAAAAAATGTGGCCATTATCTTTTAAGGGAACTCTATTGAGGCCATGTAGCCATTTAAGGGTTTTAAGCAGAGTTACCACATGACCATATTTATATATGTTTTATAATGTGATAAGCTAAAAAATGCATTACTTACAAATATAATCAGGATGTAGTAGATCAGCACTTAGCTCAGAGGCAAAGATCCCTCTGTGATCAATCATCTCAAACCACTTACAGCAAATGTTCCTTGTTCTTTTTTTTTTTTTTTTTTTTAGAAAAGAGCATTATAGAGTAAGATTTTGCATTCTCTTTCATTTTTCGGATCTATAATATAGCCAGCCCCCTGTACTTATGGGTTCCACATATGTGAACTCAATCAACCATGAAAAAAAAATTTAAAAAATAAAAATAATAGTATAACAATAAACTAATACAAATAAAAATATAGTATAATAACTATTTACATGGGATTAACATTGTATCATGGATCATAAATAATATGGATATTATTTAAGATACACGGGAAGATGTGCATAGGTTATATGCAAATACTATGCCACTTTATATAAGGGACTTGAACATCTGTGGATTTTGGTATCTTTTGAGGGCCCTGGAACCAATACCTTGTGAATATTAAGGGATGCCTATATTCTTTTGTGAGTAAGGGACAGATTATGGTCATATGATTGATATGTTCATAGTATTTGTCAAACATTTGAGAGGCAATATTCCTGACACTAAGATGATGATAGTGCCTATATTGTCTGGAGCTTTTTCAGTGGTCAAAATCACAAGATGTCAAGAGCCCCCTGAGGAATTGAAGACAACTGACAGGACACCAGAAGAGGAAAATAATTGAGGGTAAAAGTTGAGAATGCAGAAATATTCCAATTTTCTGAAAACTCTGACTGCTTTTATAGAAAACAAGTTGTTATGGTCTCAGAGGGGGATAAGTTTGGGGGAACTGTGAAATGTGGAAAAGTATATATAAGTATTTATAACAATTTGCAATTTATAACAATGTGCAACCTGGTCTCATATTGCCTCCATTCATGATACATATAGGCATTGTGAGAATGAAGCCAAAATATCCTAACACTCTTCAGCTTCCCTAAGATTCCTATGCAAAAAAGAAAGGATAGGAGAAAGAAATACATAGAAGTAGTATATTAAAATCACTGCAATATCTGTGAGGAGGGTAGATATAAAAGATATAGGAATAGAAGGGAGAAAATCAGTCCAGGTAAAAATGAAAAGAGTTGAGCTAGGGAAGTGGTGATAGGACTGGAGAATAATAAATGTGTTTGTGAGATTTTAGGAGGTGAACTTGGTGGGTCTCGGTGACTGACTAAATTTGTAGAGTGAGAAAATGACTTCAGGAGGATATCCAAGATGGCTGAATAGAAATAGCTCTGGAGTGCAGTTTCCAGAGATAACAACACAGAGGGTGTGTGATCACTGTATTTCCAAATGAGTTTTTGCTGCCCACAGACCAGGAGATTCCTGGGCCGAAAAGCACCATGAATTTCCAGCATGGCTATTTCAGCTGGCTCTGTGGGTTTCCACACAAAAACTTATATAAATCTGGGTGGCCGTTTCAACTGCTGCCAAGAATGCCTGGGAGACAGAGCCGCCCATTGAACTGAAAAAGATTGGGCTGAAACAGGGAGCCAGGTGATCTGGCTCGGCAGGTCACACACCCACAAACACAAGTAATCTGAAATGCTCTGGACTGAGAGTTTCGCAGCAAGGGCAGCTGGACCCGGGATAGTCCAGCTCTGTGGGGGAAAGGGCATCCACCATTACCGAGGCAGTCCACCACTACCAAGACAGTCTGCCATTACTGAGGCAGTCCGACATTACCTAGGAGATCCACCATTACCGAGGCAGTCTGCCATTACCAAGACAATCCACCATTACTAAGGCAATCTGCCATTACTAAGGCAATCTGCCATTACTAAGGCAGTCCACCATTACTGAGGCAGACTGACATTACTGAGGCAGTTCTAACTGTGCCTCTGTAAACAAAACTGCAAGGAAGTTTACACAGCAGCTAGGAGGAGCCCATGGCAGCTCAGCAACACTTCTGCTGGCAGACTGTGACTAGACTACCTCCTTGCAGGGCAGGGCATATCTGAAAGAAGGCAACAGCACATCAGGAACTTATAAAGCCCCACCTTCCCAGGACAGAGCACCTAGGAAAAGAGGCGATTATGAGTTCTGCTGCAGCAGACTTAAACATACCTGCCCAGCAGCTCTGAACAGAACAACAGAGCTCCCAGCAAACCACTTGAGCTCTGTTAAGGGACAGACTATCAACTGAAGCAGCTCCCCAACCCCCATATATCCAAAGACACACCTCATCAAAGAGAGCTCATGCAGACATATGGTGGGTATCCTTCTGGGAAAAAGATAACAGAAGAAGAAACTGGCAGGAACCCTCAGTGATCTGCAGCCCCCACAGGTGATCCCCAGCCAAGCAGGGTCTAGAGTGGGCCTCCAGCAGTCCTGCAGCAGAGGGGCCTGATTGTTAGAAGCAAAATTAAAAAGCAGAAAGAAACAGCTTCAACATCAACAAAAAGGACGTCCACTCAGAGACTCCATCTGAAAGTCACCAACTACAAAGACCATAGGAAGATAAATCCACAAAGATCGAAGAAACTGGTGGAAAAAGGATGCAAACATCAAAGACCAGAACACCTCTCCTTGTCCAAGGGATCACAACTCCTCACCAGCAAGGGAACAAAGGTGGATGGAGAATGAGTCTGAGGAATTGACAAAAACAGGCTTCAGAAGGTGGGTAATAACAAACTTCTGTGAGCTAAAAGAAGATGTTCTTACCGAATACAAAGAAATTAAGAACGTTGAAAACAGGTTAGACCAAATGCTCCCTAGAATAACCAGCTTAGAGAAGAACATAAATGACTTAATAGAGCTGAAAAACACAGCATGACAACTTCATGAAGCATACACAAGTTACAATAGCTGAATCAACTAAGAAGAAGAAAGTATATCAGAGACCGAAGATTAACTCAAAGAAATAAAACGAGAAGGCAAGATTAGAGAAAAAGAGTGAAAAGAAATGAACAAAGTGTCCATGAAATATGGGATTATGTGAAAAAGCCTAATCTACCTTTGATCAGTGTACCTGAATGTGATGGACAGAATGAATCTAAGCTGGAAAACACCCTTCAGGATATTATCCAGGAGAACTTCCCCAACCTAGCAAGACAGGCTAATATTCAAGTCCAGGAAATACACAGAACACCACAAAGATATTCCTCAAGAGGAGTAACCCCAAAACACATAATCGTCAGATTCACCTGGGTTGAATTGAAGGAAAAAATGCTAAGGGAAGAAAGAGAGAAAAGTTGGGTTACCCACAAAGGGAAGCCCAATAGACTCACAGTAGATCTCTCGGCAGAAACCCTACAAGCAAGAAGAGAGTGGGCACCAATATTCAACATCCTGAAAGAAAAGAACGTTCAACCTAGAATTTTATATCCAGCCAAACTAAGCTTCATAAGCAAAGGGGAAATAAAATCCTTTATGGACAAGCAATTGCTGAGAGATTTCATCACCACCAGGTCTGCCTTACAAGAGCTCCTGAAAAAAGCACTAAACATGTAAAGGAACAGCCAGTACCAGCCACTCCAAAAACGTACCAAATGGTAAAGACCATTGACACAATAAAGAAACTGAGTCAACTAACGGTCAAAACAACCAGCTGACATCAAAATGGCAGGATCAAATTCACACATAACAATATTAACCTTAAATGTAAATGGGCTAAATGCCCCAATCAAAAAACACAGACTGGCAAGCTGAATAAAAAGTCAAGACTTGTTGGTGCGTGGTATTCAGGAAACCCAACTCACATGCAAGGACACACATAGGCTCAAAATCAAGCGATGGAGGAATATTTATCAAGCAAATGGAGAGAGAAAAAAAAAAAGGAGGAGTTGCAATCCTAGTCTCTTATAAAATGTACTTTAAACCAACAAAGATCAAAAGAGACAAAGAAGGGCATTACATAATGGTAAAAGGATAAATACAACAAGAAGAGCTATTTTAAACATATACACATCCAATACAGGAGCTCCCAGATACACAAAGCAAGTTCTTAATGACCTACAAAGAGACTTACTCCCACACAATAATAGTGGGAGACTTTAACACTCCACTGTCAATAATAGACATATCAATGTGCCAGAAAATTAAAAAGCATATCCAGGACTTTAACTCAGATCTGGACCAAGTGGATCTAACAGAAATCTACAAAACTCTCCACCCCAAATCCAGAGAATACACATTCTTCTCAGCACCACATCACTCCTACTCTAAAATTGACCATATAATTGGAAGTATATTACCCCTCAGCAAATGCAAAAGAACAGAAATCATAACAAACAGTCTCTCAGACCACAGTGCAATCAAATTAGGACTCAGGATTAAGAAACTCACCCAGAATGGGACAACTTCATGGAAACCGAACAACTGGCTCTTGAATATCGACTTGATAAAGAATGAAATGAAGGCAGAAATAAATACACTGTTTTAAACAAATGAGAACGAAGACACAACCTACTAGAATCTCTGGGGCACATTTAAAGCAGTGTCTAGAGGGAAATTTGTAGGAATAAATACCCACATGAGAATTGAGGAAAGATGTAAAATCAACACTGTGTCATCAATATTGAAGGAGCTAGAGGAGCAAGATCAAAAAACTCAAAAGCTAGAAGAAGACAAGAAATAACTAAGAACAGAGCAGAAGAGTAGACAGAAACACAAAAAACCCTTCAAAAAACCAATAAATCCAGGAGCTGGGTTTTTGAAAAGATCAACAAAATAGACTGCTAGCCAAATTAATAAAAAGAAAAGAGAGAAGAATCAAATATATGCAATAAAATGAAAAACGGGATATCACCACCGATTCCACAGAAATGCAAAATACCATCAGAGATTACTACAAACACCTCTATGCACATAAACCAGTAAATGTGGAAGAAATGGATATTCCTGGACACTTATACCCTCTCAAGCATAAACCAGGAAGAAGTTAAAACTATGAATAGATCAATAACAAGGATTGAAGTTGAGGCAGCAATTAATAGCCTACCAACCAAAAAAAGCCCAGATCTAGATGGGTTCACAACCAAATTCTACCAGACATACAAAGAGGAGCTGATACAACTCCTGCTGAAACTATTCCAACAAATACAAAAAGAGGGAATCCTTCCTAAATCATTTAATGAGACCAACGTCATTCCTATACCAAAATCTGGTAGAGACTCAACAAAAAAAGAAAATTTCAATCCAATATCCATGATGAACATAGATGCAAAAATCTTCAATAAAATACTGGCAGACCGATTGCAACAGCATATCAAAAAGCTTATCCATCACTATCAAGTAGGCTTCATCCCAAAGATACGAGGCTGGTTCAACATATGCAAATCTATAAATGTAATCTACCAGATAAACAGAACCAAAGACAAAAACCACTTGATTATCTCAATAGATGCAGAGAAGACCTTCAACAAAATTCGACAACGCTTCATGCTAAAATGCCTCAATAAACTAGGTATTGATGGGAAGTGTCTCAAAATCATAAAAGCTATTTAGGACAAATCCACAGCCAATATCATACTGAATGGGCAAAAACTTGAAGCATTCCCTTTGAAATCTGACACCAAACAAGGATGCCCTCTCTCACCACTCCTATTCAATATAGTATTGCAAGTTCTGTCCACAGCAATCAGACAAGAAACAGAAATAAAGTGTATTCAGTTAGGAAAGGAGGAAGTCAAATCGTCTCTATTTGCAGACAACATGATCATATATTTAGAAGACCCCATCATCTCAGCCCAAAATCTCCTTAAATTGATAAGCAACTTCAGCAAAGTCTCAGGATACAAAATCAATTTGCAGAAATCACAAGAATTCCTATAGGCCAATAACAGACAAAACTGACAGCGAAATCAAGAGCAAACTCCAATACACAAGTGCTACAAAGAGAATAAAATACCCAGCAATACAACTAACAAAGGATGTATAGGACATCTTGAAGGAGAACTACAAACCACCGCTCAACGACATCAGAGAGGACACAAACAGACGGAAAAACATTCCATGCTCATGGTTAGGAAAAATCAATATTGTGAAAATGGCCATACTGCCCAAAGTAATATAGATTAAAGGCTATCCCCATTAAGCTACCAATGATCCTCTTGACAGAACTGGAAAAAAACCACCTTAAACTTCATTTGAAACCAAAAGAGATCCCGCATAGCCAAGACAATCCTAAGTAAAAAGAACAAAGTTGGAGGGATCATGCTACCTGACTTCAAACTAGACTACAAGACTACAGTAATCAAACAGCATGGTATCGGTACCAAAACAGAGATATAGACCAATGGAACAGAACAGTGGCCTTGGAGGGAATGCCACATATCTACAAACATATGACCTTTGACAAACCAGACAAAAACAAGCGATGGGGAAAGGATTTCCTGTTTAATAAATGGTGTTGGGAAAACTGGCTAGCCATGTGCAGAAAACAGAAACTGGACCCCTTCCTGACAACTTACACTAAAATTAACTCCAGATGGATTAAAGACTTAAACATAAGACCTAACACCATAAAAACCCCAGAAGAAAACCTAGGCAAAACCATCAGGACATAGGCATAGGCAAGAACTTCATAAGTAAAACACCAGAAGCATTGGCAACAAAAGGCAAGATAGACAAATAGGATCTAATTAAATGTCAGAGCTCTTATACAGTAAAAGAAGCAGTCATTAGAGTCAACCAACAACCAACAGAATGGGAAAAAATGTTGCAATCTACCCATCTGACAAAGGGCTAATATCCAGAATCTACAAAAAACTAAAACAGATGTACAAGAAAAACAAACAAACAAACCAATTCAAAAGTGGGCAAAGGGTGTGCACAGACACTTTTCAAATGAAGACATTTATGAGGCCAGCAAACCTATGAAAAAAGGCTCAACATCACTCGTCATTAGAGAAATGCAAATCAAAACCACATCGAGATACCACCTCACACCAGTTAGTATGGCAATCATTAAAAAATCTAGAGACAACAGATGCTGGAGACGATGTGGAGAAACAGGAACACTTTTACACTGTTGTTGGGATTGTAAATTAGTTCGACCATTGTGGAAGACAGTGTGGTGATTCCTCAAGGATCTAGATATAGAAATTCCATTTGAACCAGCAATCCCATTACTGGGTATATACCCAAAGCATTATATATCGTTCTATTATAAAGACACATTCACACAGAAGTTTGTTGCGGCACTGTTTCCAATAGCAAAGACCTGGAACCCACCAAAATGAGCATCGGCAATAGACTGGACAAGGAAAATGTGGCACATATACACCATGGAATATTATGCAGCCATAAAAAACAATGATTCGTGTCCTTTGTAGGAACATGGATGAATCTGGAAACAATAATTCTCAGCAAAGTGACACAAGAACACAAAACCAAACACTGCATGTTCTCACTCATAGGTGGGTGTTCCACAATGATAACACATGGACACAGGGAGAGAAGCATCACACACTGGGCCCTGCTTGGGAGGGTTAGCGGAGGGACAGTGGGGTATGGTGAGGTTCAGGAGGGATAACATGAGGAGAAACGCCAGATACAGATGATGCAGGGATGGAGGCAGCAAACCACCTTGCCATGTGTGTACCTATGAAACAATACTGCAAGATCTGCAAATGTACCCCAGAACCTAAACTACAATTACAAAAAAAATAAACAAAATAACTGGGCCCGGTGGCTCACGCCTGTAATTCCAGCAGTTTGGGAGGCTCAGGCGGTTGGATCATGAGGTCAAGAGATTGAGCCCAGCTGGTGAAACCCCATCTCTACTAAAAACAAACAAACAAAAATAGCCAGGCCTGATGGTGTGTGCCTGTACTCCAAGCTACTTGGGTGGCTGAGGCGGGATAATTGCCTGAAACTGGAAAACAGAAGTTGCAATGTGCCACATGGCGCCACTGCACTCCAGCCGGGCATTAGAGCAAGACTCCATCTCAAAAATAAAATAAAATTAAATTAAGAAAAAAAAATGACTTCCAGATTCATAATTTATTGACAAACTAAATAATGTTTGCAAAAAAGAGTTAGGAATTTCAGAAGAAGAAGCAGGATTTGGATAGAAATGTTTCATTTAGGATTTGTTGCATGCAAGGTGTTAGTGGGGTACTGATGTGGATATATCCAGGAGACTAACTGCATATATAGATCTACAGATAGGAGATAACTCTGGCCTGGAGACAAAGATTTTGAAGTCATCAACATGGAAAACATGGTTGAATTATGAGAGTGATGAGATTGGTCAAAAGATCATAGAGCAAGAAAAGTTGTTGTACATTAGAAGCCAAAGGATTATACTGGAATGAAAATCAGGATCTCAAAAACCTAACCTAGTGTTTTTCCCAACAAACTATGCTTTTATATTGTTGGAATAAGCATCACTTTATCCTAGCATATTTCTAGTTTTTCCAATTTGTATATTTCTTTAGCAAGTATTTATTAATCCATTAATTGACCATATATTTACTTAGCATTTACTTTGTACCAGACACTCTATTTGGCATTGGAGATATAAAAGTCAACAAAATGAACATTATTCATCTACTCACTTATGGAGTTAATAACTTAGTGGAGACAAATTAAATAAATAACCACACATATAAACACAAATTTTGATAAGCACATAGAAGAAATTATAGTATATACTGAGAGGTCATGCAAGAGGAAGAGCTAATATTGGAAGATTTGGAAAAATGATGCTTAACCTAGGACCTGAAGGTTGAATAAAATTAATCAGGTTAAAAGAGATTTCAGAAGCATACCAGGCAGAAGGAAGCACTATCAAAGTAAAGGCCTCAGATATGAAAGGACTAATGTGTCCAAACAACAAAAGACTCAGTGCAGCATGGTGAGTGAGGGAAGGAGTAGGATAATTTATGTGGATAGAGAATTAATAAGACCCTGGTCACTTAAAAAAACTAAATTATTAGGAACCAAATTAATATTCAAGTATGAGATCTTAGCTCTCTGTTAGTATCAGATTTAAATATCACAAAAGTTCACATTAGACTAACTGGAATGATAAGTAGATTTTTCACAGGTAGAAGACATACAAAGGCAGTGTTGACTTTACATGATAATGTGGGACTATCAAAATGACCATGAAAACTAAAATCCTACAAAATAATCTTAATTATTTATGGGGAAAATTACAGTTGTTTTGTGACCTTTACAATTTGTTTCAAAACCATAAAATCTTTCTGTCAGTTATAAATATTTAGGAAATAAAAACATAGTAAAACTAATATTCATTTAGTACATTATAATTTAGAACAGTAGACATTGAGAATTAAAGTGTTTTATTTCTTTGTAAACAGCTTATGTGTAATTTGTATAATACTTGCCTTTTTCTGCTCACCATATAAATTATGATATGGAACAAGTAATTTTTAAAAGCTTGGCAAACTGTCATACCCCTTATTTTCCTTTTTTCAGTTTTTTTACATCCCCATAGTGAGGGTATTATTTTTAAATGTTTTAACAGCTTTTTTGAGGTATAGTTTGCATAAAAAGAATTGCACATATTTGATGTATACAATTTGATGAATTTGAATATATGCAAACACGTATGCTACCATCTCGACAATCAGATAGACATATTCAACACTTCTCGAAGTTTTCTTGTGTGATTTTTTTGTGACAAGAACACTTAACATGAGAATTACCTTCATAACAAATTTTAAAGTGCACAATAAGCACTATAATGTACAGCAGATCTCTAGAACTTATTCATCTAGCACAACTGAGACTTTACATACATTAAACAATAGCTCTCCATTTTTCACACCTCCCAGCCTCTGGTAAACACTATTGTATTCTGCACGTTTATGTTTTTGATGGTTTTGGATATCTAATACAAATGGAATCATGCGGTACTCATCCTTACGTGGCAAGCTTACTTCACTTGGCATAATGTTCTCCAGATTCATTTTAAAAGAAGACATACAAAGTGGCCAATGGGGATGTGAAAAGATGCTCAACATAATTTGTTATTAGGGAAGTGTTAATCAAAACTACAATGTGATATCACCTCACATCTGTTAGGATAATTATTGTTTAAAAAAAGATAAGTAGTTGTCTTAGTCCATTTGTGTTTCTATAATGAAATATCAGAGAGTGGGCAATTTACGAAAAGAAGAGTTTGGGCTGGATGTGGCGGTTCACAACTATAATCCCAGCACTTTTGGAGGCCGAGGTGGGTGGATCACGAGATCAGAAGTTCAAAACCAGCCTGGTCAGCATGCTGAAATGCTGTCTCTACTAAAAATACAAAAAATTAGCCAGGCATAGTGGCATGTAACTGTAATTCCAGCTACTTAGGAGGCTGATGCAAAATTTCTTTAACCTGGCAGGTGGAGCTTGCAGTAAGCTGAGATCATGGTACTGCACTCCAGCCTGGGTGACAGAGTGAGACTCTGTCTCAGAAACAAAAACAAAAACAAAACAAACAAAAAAAAAAGAGGTTGATTTGGATCATAATTCTACAGGCTGTACAAGAAGCATGGCAACAGCATCTGCTTCTGGTGAGGGTGTCAGGAAGTTTCCACTCATGGCAGAAGGTGGTGGTGGTGTTTAGAAAGCTGGCTTCACATGACAAGAGAGGAGGAAAGGGAGGGAAAAGGAAGGCTTTTTAAACAACTAGTTCTCACAACTAATCTTGTGAGAACTCACACATTATCAAGCCCCTTCCACCTATGAGCCTATAAAATTAAAAGCAAGTTAGTTACTTCCTAGATACAATGTGGGTATAGGGATTGGGTAAATAAACCAATTCAAAACAGGAGAAATTGTCCACAATGAAGGGGCTATAGGGTCCATGTAAGTCCGAAATCAAGTGGGGCAGTCAAATCTTAAAACTCTAAAATAATCTTTTTTGACTCCATGTCTCATATCCAGGTCATGCTGATACAAGAGGTGGGTTCTCATGGTCTTGGGCAGCTCCACCATGTGGCTTTGCAGGGTACAGCCTCCCTCCCAACTGCTTTCACAAGCTGGTGTTGAGTGTCTGTGGTTTTTCCAGGTGCATGGTGCAAGCTGTCGGTGGATCTACCATCCTGGGGTCTGGAGTATGGTGGCCCTCTTCTCATAGCTCCACTAGGCAGTGCCCCAGTATAGACTCTGTGTGGGGGCTCCAATGTCACATTTTCCTTCTGCACTGCCCTAGCAGAGGAATTCCATGAGGGCTCCACCCCTACAGCAAGCTTCTGCCTGGGCATCCAGGCATTTCCATACATCCTCTGAAATGTAGGCAGAGGCTCCCAAACCTCAATTCTTGATTTCTATGCACCTGTAAGCTCAACACCATGTGGAAGCTGCAAAAGCTTGTGGCTTCCACCTTCTGAAGCAACAGCCTCAGCTGTACCTTGGCCCCTTTTGGTCATAACTGGAGCAGCTGAGATGCAGAGCACCAAGTCCCTAGACTACACATGCCAGAGGAAACTTGGGCCTGGCACACAAAACCATTTTTTTCTCCTAAAACTCCAGGCCTGGAGGAGGGCTGCTGAAAAGGTCTCTGACATGTCCTGGAGACATTTGCCCTACTGCCTTGGTGGTAATATTCAGTTCCTTATTACTTATGCAAATTTCCATAGCTGGCTTGAATTTCTCCTCAGAAAATGGGTTTTTCTTTTCTATTTCATTATCAAGTTGCAAATTTTCCAAACTTTAATGCTCTGTTTGTCCTTTTAAAACTGAATGCCTTTAACAGCATCCAAGTCACATGTTGATTGCTTTGCTGCTTAAAGAGTTCTAAGGATATCCTAAATAATCTCTCTATAGTTCAAAGTTGCATGCATCTCAAGGGCAGGATGCAAAATGCCACCAGTCTCTTTGCTAAAACACAAAGAGTTGCCTTTGCTTCAGTTCCAAACAAGTTTCTCATCACCACCTGAGACTACCTTAATCAGGAATTTCATTATCCATATTATTTTCAATTTTGGTCAAAGCCATCCAACAAGTCTCTAGGGAGTCCCCAAGTTTCCCACATTTTTCTGTCTTCTTCTTAGCTCTCTAAATTGTTTCAACCTCTGCCTGTTGCCCAGTTCCAAAGCAGATTTCATATTTTCAGGTATTATTTGAGCAGTTTCCAACTCTACTGGTACCTATTTACCGTATTAGTGCATTTTCATGCTGCCAATAAAGACACACCTGAGACTGGGCGATCTACAAAAGAAAGAGGTTTAATTGACTCATGGTTCCACATGGCTGGGGAGGCCTTGCAATTATGGTGGAAAGCAAGGAGGAGCAAGTCACATCTTACATGGGTGGTAGCAGGTAAGGAGAGAAAGCCTGTGCAGGGAAACTCTCATTTTTGTTTTAACAGCTCTCATGAGACTTATTCACTCTCACGAAAGACATGCCCACATGATTCAATTACCTCCCCGCAATACATGAGAATTCAAGATGAGATACAGGTGGGGATACAGCCAAACCATTATCATCAAGAAACATCATAATCAATCTGGTGAACATAAAAGATAAAGATAACATTGTAAGAACAGCCAGAGAGAAAGGACATACTACATGTGATAAGAAGATATCTGACAATGATAAGAAGAGGTTTGACAATTGATGAAAAACAATGGAAGCCAGAAGACAATAGAATCCCATCCTTTAAGTATCTTGAAAGTGCTTAAAGAAACAGTCAACATAGAATACATACCCAACAAAAATAACTTTAGTTAAGTGAAATAGAGATCTTTATAGATAAACAAATGCTGAGAAAATTTGTCAGTAGACATCCACTATAGAAAATGCTTAAAAGAAGCATTTTCAGGCTAATGAATATCATTCCAGATAGAAACCAGAACCTACATAAAAAAAACCCAAACAAAAAACAAGGAGTGTCAGAAGTGGTAAATATGTGGGTAAAAATAAAAGATGACTTTTTAATAATTTCTTTAAAGGACAATTAACTGCTAAAAAAAATGACAACCTATTATGGAGCTTATAATGTAAGTTTAAGTAAAATATAGCAATGTATAAAGGAAAAGGGAAATGAATAGAATTCAACCATTGAAATTTTCTTAGATAAAAAGTAGTGTCATATTGTTTCAAAATAGATTTTGATACATGAAGGATGTATATTGTAACTTATAAAGTAGAATTCTCATGGTGTAATTTACATTTCAAAAAAGTTCCAAGTCATTTCAATGGGTTCACTAGGTGGAAATTGTTTGCTTATTTTACAAAAACAGATATTAAGACTTACAGTGCCTCAGCATGAATCAATATAGTGGCAAAAAAATGTACTGGTAGTCTTTGTAATTATCATCACCCTGCACCTGCAGTAATAACAATAATGGCAGTTTCACTTCAGAATGTCTTTGAAGAAGTAAAAATCATTGATTTTATTCAAATTTGACCCTTCAGATGCATCTTTTTAATATATGTATTATAAAATAGGAAGTATGTATAAATTACTAGTACTGCATACATACATATATATAATACATATAGATAATACATATATATAATAATGGCCTCAAGAAAAAGCTTTAATATGTTTGTCTGAGTTGTAGGTTAACCTATGTACTTTTTCCACAGAATGCCATTTTAATTGAAAGAAAAATTATAGTTATTCAGACTTTGTTATTTGACATTTTCTCAAAAGTTAAGTAAACTAACTTAAGAAAATAAATCACAGTATTTGTTGTCAATAATTAAATTTAAGCCGACAAGCAAAAATCAGAAATGTGAAAAACTTGTATGTATGACTAAAAGCTTGACAGCCTCCAATGTTAAAATGTTTTCTAATAATAGGTGATGATAATAACAAATGTGACTTTTTGATGTCATATAATAAAATGCATTGACATTTGGAAGAGTTAAATAACTCACTGAAGGAATTTTTTTTCAAATGACCAATGTATAATGTTAAAAAATCATTCATGAGTAAAGGATCCTTAAAAATGCAAGATAGGCCAATAATTTTAATATAACAGAGATAAAAAGCTCATTGATATAGTTTCAGATTCCACATTGCAAATAAATTTTAAGTAATTATCACTTGAGAAGTTTTGTTTGGTATTAAAGAACAATACACAAAATTGTCTGAAAAGGCTAGAAAATATTCTCCTTTTTGCTAACTACATGTATGTTTGAAACTGGATTTCTTTTCATCTACATTACCCAAAACAATATGACACAACAGAGTTAGTGCAGAAAATGTAAAATAATATCATTCTTATAGCTGAATTTTTTTGTTTTAGAAAATACATCATGATAAAAATCATTACTTATGTTAGCATACAATGGGTCTATTTTTGAAATAAAATAGTAAATAAGTATCCAAAAATTGCTTTAATTTCAAATGTAGAGAAAACTAGTAAATACTGCCTAAACATAAACAAATGTTTTCTTTGGGGTCCTCAGTAATTTTTAAGAGTATAAACGTTGGGGGCTGGGCACGGTGGCTCACGCCTATAATCCCAGCACTTTGGGAGGCCGAGGCGGGTGGATCACGAGGTGAAGAGATCGAGACCATCCTGGTCAACATGGTGAAACCCTGTCTCTACTAAAAATACAAAAATTAGCTGGGCATGGTGGCGCACGCCTGTAGTCCCAGCTACTTGGGAGGCTGAGGCAGAAGAACTGCTTGAACCCAGGAGGCGGAGGTTGTGGTGAGCCGAGATAGTGTCATTGCACTCCAGCCTGGGTAACAAGAGTGAAACTCCATCTCAAAAAACAAAACAAAACAAAACAAAACAAAAAAGAGTAAAGATTGTTGAGAGCAACAACCAAAACTTAAAAATCACTGTTCCAGAACAACTAAATCTTGAAATTCTATATTTTATTCAAATTTCACTTCTGATATAAATTTGCGTTTCTATTGTTCCCCAGTTTCCTGAGCCGAAGCAATTATTTTTCTACTCTTAAGTAGCACTTTAGAGTTACTTTAATTAATTAACTTATTCATTTATTTGAGATAGAGTTTCACTCTGTCACCTGGGCTGGAGTGCAGTGGCACTATTCATGGCTCACTGTAGCCTCGACCTCCCAGGCTCAAGCCAACCCCACCATCCCTGCTCAGCATTCCAAGTAGTGAGGACTACAGGTGCATGTCACCCATGACTAATGTTTGTACTTTTGGTAGAGACCAGGTTTTACCATGTTGCCCAGGCTGGTCTCAAATTCCTGGGCTCAAGTAATCCTCCTGCTTCAGCCTCCCACAGTGCTAGGATTACAAGTGTGAGCCACTGTGCCTAGCCTAGAGTTACTTCAGTAAGCACTCCCATATCACTTTATTTATACAGTTTGACTACAATTTATTATGGCTTCTAATGCCCATCTATTACATTTCCTATTCGAATGTAAACTTCATAAGGGCAAATCTATGTCTGATTTCCCTTTGCATTCCCCCATATGTCTACCACAGTTGTAGCATAAAAAAAAAAAAAAATACTAGCTCAATGAACACATGAAAATGAACAAATAATATGCATTGGTAGGACAACTAATATTTGGTATTTGGTTATTAATCTTCCCTATATTTCATCACCACATGCTGATTCAGGATGGAACACACATCACACTGGTTCTTCCGTCACATGTTTCTCTTCTTAAGTATAGCAAATTCTGAATTGTACTAGTAAGAGGTTCATTTCTCAAATTAATCAGAAGAAAAAGCACAAGTGTCTGAATCTCTGGGAAACCAACCAATATCTAAGGAATCTATAATTTTAGTCACTGTAGATCATATGTGAGAGAAATATAAAGTTAGAAAAGGGGAAGAGGCAATCTTGACTACTTGCAATCACATATAATATTTTATCTTCTAAATGTGTATTCTTAATGAAAACTTAAGGTTATTAAGGACCCCTTCATGGGGGTTTATGGACATACTTAAATGAAAAATGAAGGGCATCAATAAACACTGAGAGACAGTTCAATGGGGTTGACATGTGTCATCTTACAGAAGAAATTAAATTTATCCCCTCCTTTATTTAATGAATATGTTGAAATTCTTTCTTTTTATGACCTGAATCTAGTTTTTAGATGGAAAACAAACAAAATCAAACTCCTAGTGAGAGAAAGTTCATTTGAGAATTCTGAGTTTATGAAGTTTGTGTTTTCTGTTCAATAAAAAACATAACAGTTCTAATTAATTTCTTCAATCATACGCCAGCAACTGAGTATTTGAGTACATTTTAGGATTACAATAACCAGTAAAAGGTACTCCATCACATTAGGGAATTATTTCCTGGACATTAGCTCTTTGACGCATTCTTTAAATTGGATAAAAAGTTATTTTCTTGATATAAATTCAGTATGCTAATATCTGGGTTATATGTTTACTGCAGCGTTTTATCATAGAGGAAGGACAGGTAGAGCCTACAATACTTGCAATGTTAAGAAAAACAAACAAGCATACCCTATTGCACAAAGAAGGGGAAAGGTACATAATGCCTAGAGGTGAATGGTCTGAGGAAAGAAATGGAGGTTAAACAGAAGTGTGTGGCATTGTCAGGGCTAACATTTACAGAGCGTGAAGGAAATGGAAGCACATGAAACTGGAAAATCAAACTATACAGCTTTTCCTTTCTGTTGTAAAAAGTTGTTTTCAATACTGTAGTATTTGAGGACATGTGAAAAGATTGTAAAGAAGAAAATATGTTCAAATATCTGTTTTAAAAAATGCATATTCTCAATTATAAGGAGTATATTAAGAGACGGTATTTTTGTGCACAACAGCTTTGGACCACCCAAAAGGAAGCCTCTGACATGCAGAACATAAAAGTGATTCATCATTAATTCATTTAATGCACGGTTGTTCACAAATAGTTTGACACTTTTATTCCTCTGAAATTGAATTTTACAACATATTGTCGATAGGTCTTTGTGCCTCTAGAGAGAAAAGACACACAGTTTTTCCCTGAAATACATCTTCACTTCAAAGTGGTGCTTATGAAATTGCTAGACATAAGTGTAGATTATAACATTTGAATAGTTCTTAGAGATTATTTGTTACTGTAAAACACCATGTACCCCAAACAAAGAAAAAAAAAAGTTAAACTATGAGGAAAAGTTAAGTATTGACACCAAAAATGCTCCTGGGTAAGGCAGCTGGTCGCGGTTGCCTGTGGTCAGAGGTGGTTATTGAATTGAAAACTTCCATTTGCATTTTCTCCATTTTTCTCCACCCAGCAGCCAGCGTGACCCTTTAGGCCAGTGAATTTGACCATGTTATTCTCCCCTTTAAAAGCACTGATCCTTTCCTGTACCTCTGAAGATAAATATAAAATATTAACATGGCTTGCATGCTTTCCTTGATCCAAACTGCCCATGGTGCAGTCTATTTCTCATCTCATTCTTTGGTCTTTGAAAAATGTCCTCAAAACTGCCTCAAAGCCATGAGGAACACATCCTTTTCTCTTTTAGAAGTCTCCTCTTGATCTTCTGCATCTGGAATACTTCCCATTTGCTCTTCAAGTCTCAGCTTAAAGGGGAGAAAAATTCCCTGACTCCTAATCTAAATTAGGTCACCTAAGTTAGCTTGTTTCATAATACCCTTACATATTCTTTTATATAATTTATCAAAATCTATAATTATATATTTAGTCATGCATTTAAATGCATTTCTCCACTGTACTGAAAGCTCCTTGAAGAAAACGAATACATCTACTTGGTTCCTCATGTAGGGAGAGGAGCATGCAGACCAGTGACTGACACATAGCAAGCACTCAACATATCCTTTTTGATTGAATAAGACTAATTAATAGACTTCCAGATAATCATAGTGTACATTATTAGTTTTTAACTTACCTTTCTAGTAAAATCTATAAACAAGAATTGGCAAATTTTAAAGAAAGAAAACTTTCCAAATTTCAGTACATACTGTATTTTCAGCAGATACTGCTACCAGCAACATGGACCAAAGGGATAAACTGAATTATTTTTTTATGTTCATTTTCCTGGACTTCTCTGAACCTTGGACAAAAAAAAAAGAAAATGTCTTTGCCTGAAGCACTATTTTTGTCACTTAGCATCTGAAAATCTAGGTAGTCACCAGGTACTGTGAACCACTTTGTGAGTGTGTGTGTCCAGGAGATTAATATCCTCTAGCCACAAACAGGTTCCTCCCTTTCAAATCCTTGCAGAGGCCAAATTTCCAATACCCTAACATGACTGGGGGTAGAGATTACTGATCAGTGAACAACTGTACTATTGACCCAAGGACTGCATTTTGGAGAAGAATGAAGTCAGAAAGAGCTGTGTTGACACATTGTGGGGTGCTGCCTTCTGTAGACAACCCTGTATAGGAGGAATTGCTTTTCCGGTTTGAAGACAATTACTATTTCTGGTTTTCCAATTTCATTTCTGGGCAGCTTCTCTGCACTGCGTTGTCTGTCTTCAGGAAGCCCTAAATAGTTATCCTCTAAATAAGTTCTTTAATTTTGTCTCTTTGTCTTGATTTGGAATTTCATGTTGAATCATTTATTTTCCCATGCCCTTTTTAATCAATTTGCCAGGCTAAATTAGTGCCAAACAAATAATGAGCTTACAAATTAGCTGACACCATAATGGAAAAGAGATTTAATTAATTTACTATCAGGGGTCTCTATAGACAATTGTATGTTTATAGCAGAAAATTATGGTATTTATTAATGTGGAAAGTTCTAATATTTTAACAGGCTTTTTAATGACCAGGTTTTAATATGGAAATGTCCTTATTTTCATCTATGTAAACAGTGGGACTCAGGTCAAGCAAAGACCACACTGATATTCAGTAAATTTAATTTCTTATGAAAGTTCTTTGATTTCACTTTAATTAACATTAAAATAGTTCATAACTCTCTCAACTAGAATTGTTTAAGTATTCATGGTCATCTTTATAATTTTAACCTACATATTACAGGCATAAACCTATACCGAAATCTCTAGTATCTGCTTTTCAATGAATCACAATTTCTTCTTATAAAAGAAATTCTATAACTGGCTTCAGTGTATGTTCAATGTCATTTTTTTCCACTATTTCCATAAGTGGATCCTTAATGTGCTACTTATTTCTATATAATCCTGGCTAGTAGAGACTGTACAATAACCGAGACCTGCTACTTGTCAAACATATAATTAGAAAAAGAAATACATCAAGAACACTGATTTCCTTCTACATATAATGTAGATACTGTAGATATAATTACCTACCCTATGAAGTCCACATCATTGTTTAGAAAATTAAGTAGATTATGGTTATGTAAACCATGAGGTTCTATAGGAAATATTGAAAATGCATGTTTTTGAATATTTTATGTAGTAAAGGTCTTATGCTATTATCATTTATATCTTTGTTAAGTCTTAAAAACAATCATGTTAAGTATCTGAATGAGTAGTAAAATATCTGTAAAGTACTTGCAATAAAGTATATAAAGAATAGATGCCTGTATCGGTAGTAATAAGAATAAATCACAAAAGATATTGAATCCACTTTCTTCTATTCAATGAACATATCCATTCCACCTTCTAAATTTCAGTCAGGTTCCTCATTGGGCCAACTCTGACCAAACCATGCACTGAGAGGCTCCCAGAATGCAGTTCTCAGGGTTACTAAATTGACAAACCACAATCACCACAGCTAATCCAAAGGTTGAACAGAATAAAGTCTATGAAATAATGGAGGGATGGAGGAATGCATACATCTTAAAACCAATGATTCAAATGGGTAACTAAGGAGGAAGGGGAAAGAGAATTTGTTTAGTTTTTCTAAGTGTGTGAAACAGAAATAGGTGGCCTACAAGCAGCACAGTAAGTCATCACTTAACATTGTTGATAGGATCTTAGAAACTAATTTTAAGCAGGGAGGATCCATGATGGCTGAATAGGAACAGCTCTGGATTACAGTTCCCAGTGAGAACAATGCAGAGGGTGAGTGATCACCACATTTTCAAACGAGTTTTACTGCCCACAGACCAGGAGATTCCTGGGCCAAAAAGTGCCACAAGTTTCCAGCATGGCTGTTGCAGGTGGCACAACGGGTTTCCACACAAAAACTCAAACAAATCTGGGTGGTCATTTCAACTGGCACTTGAAATGCCAGGGAGACAGAGCTGCCCATTGAACTAAAAAAAGAAGTCTGAAACAGGGAGCCAGGTGATCTGGCTCAGCAGGTCCGACCCCCACAAAGAACAGCAATCTGGAATGCTCTAGATTGAGAGTGGCAGCAAGCGCACCTGAACACGGATGCTCCAGAATGGTGGAGGGAAGGGCATCTGCCATTATCGAGGCAGTCCACCACTACTGAGGCAGTCTGCCATTACCGAGGCAGTCTACCATTACCGAGAAAGTCCACCATTATGGAAGCAGTCCATCATTACAGAGGCAATCTGCCATTACTGAGGCAGTCTGCCATTACCAAGGTAGTGCCATTACTGAGGCAGACCACCATTACTGAGGCAGTTCTAATTGTACCTCTGTAAACATAACTGCAAGGAAGTTTACACAGCAGCTGGGCAGAGCCTGCGGCAGCTTAGCAACACCTCTGCTGGCAGACTGTGACTAGACCACCTCCTTGCTGGGCAGGGAATCTCTGTAAAAAGGCAGCAGCATATCAGGAACTTATAAATAAAGTGCCATCTTCCCAGGACAGAGCACCTGGGAAAAGAGGTGGTTATGAGTTCCGCTGCAGCAGACTTAAACGTACCTGCCCAGCAGCTCGGAACAGAAAAACAGAGTTCCCAGCACAGCTCTTGAGCTCCTATAAGGGACAAACTGTCTCCTCAGGCAGCTCCCCAACCCCCTGTATATCCAAAGAAACACCTCAAAATGGATAGCACAGGCTGACATATGGCAGGTACCCTTCTGGGATGAAAATAACAGAAGAAGAAACCTGCAGCAACCCTTACTGTTCTGCAGCCCCTGTGACTGGTCCCCAGGCAAGCAGGGTCTGGAGTGGACCGACAGCAGTCCTGCAGCAGAGGGGCCTGACTGTTAAAAGGAAAACTAAAAAACAGAAAGAAATGCTTCAACATCAACAGAAATGACGTCCACTCAGAGACCCCATCCAAAAGTCACCAACTACAAAGACCACAGGTAGATAAATCCATGAAGATGGGAAGAAACCAGTGCAAAAAAATTGAAAATACCAAAAATCAGAATGCCTCTCCTCCTCCAAGGGATCACAACTCCTCACCACCAAGGGAACAAAGCTGGATGGAGAATGAGTCTGATGAACTCATAGAAAAAGGCTTCAGAAAGTAGATAATAACAAACTTCTCTGAGCCAAAAGAACATGATCTAACTCAATGCAGAGAAACTAAGAACTCTGAAAAAAAGGTTAAATGAAATGCTAACTAGAATAAACAGCTTAGAGAAGAATATAAATGACTTGATGGAGCTGAAAAACACAATACAATAACTTTGCAAAGCATACACAAGTTTCAAAAGCCAAACTGACCAAGCAGAAGAAAAGATATCAGAGATTGAAGATCAACTCAATGAAATAAAATGAGAAGGCAAGGTTAAAGAAAAAAGAGTGAAAAGAAATGAACAAAGCCTCCAAGAAATATGAGACTATGTCAAAAGACCTAATCTACGTTTGATAGGCATACCTGAATGTGACAGGGAGAATGAATCCAAGCTGGAAAACTCTCCAGAGGATATTATCCAGAAGAACTTCCCCAACCTAGCAAGACATGCCAAAATTCAATTCCAGAAAATATAGAGAACTCCATAAAGATATTCCTTAAGAGCAACCCCAAGGCACATAATCATCAGATTCACCTGGGTTGAAATGAAGGAAAAAATGCTAAGGGCAGCCAGAAAGAAAGGTTGTGTTACCCAAAAAGGGAAGCCCATCAGACTCACAGTGGATGGGCAGAAAACCTACAAGCCAGAAGAGAGTGGGGCCCAATATTCAACATCCTTAATGAAAAGAACTTTCAACCTAGAATTTCATACCCAGCCAAACTAAGTTTCATAAGTGAAGGAGAAATAAAATCCTTTACAGACAGGCAATTGCTGAGAGATTTCATCACCACCAGCTTGCCTTACAAGAGCTAGAGGAGCAAGATCAAAAAAACTCAAAAGCTGGCAGAAGACAAGAAATAACTAACATCAGAGCAGAACTGAAGAAGATAAGAGACATAAAAAACCCTTCAAAAAATCAATAAACACAGGAACAGGTTTTTTAAAAAGATAAAGAAAATAGACCACTAACTAGATTAATAAAAAAGAAAAGAGAAAAATCAAATAGATGCAATAAAAAATGATAAAGAGGATAGCACCATCGATTCCACAGAAATACAGTCTACCATCAGAGATTACTACAAACAACTCTATGCACATACAAGTCGACCTGGAAGAAATGGATAAATTACTGGACACTTGTACCCTCCCAAGAAGTTGAAACATTGAATAGACCAATAACAAGGACTGAAATTAAGGCAGCAATTAATCACCTACCAACCAAAAAAGTCCAGGCCCAGATGTGTTCACAGCCGAATTCTACCAGATGTACAAAGAGGAGCTGGTACCATTCCTTCTGAAACTATTCCAAACAATCTAAAAAGAGGAAATTCTTCCCAAATCATTTTATGAGACCAACATTATCCTGATATGAAAATCTGACAGAGACTCAACAAAAAAAGAAAACTTGAATCCAATATCCATGATGAACACAAATGCAAAAATCTTTAATAAAATACTGGCAATCTGACTGCAACAGCACATCAAAAAGCTTATCCAACACGATCAAGTAGGCTTCATGCCAGGGGTACCAGTCTTTTTCAACATACACGAGTCTATAAATGTAATTCACCACATAAACAGAACCAAAGACAAAAACCACATGATTATCTCAACAGATGGAGAGAAGGCCTTCAACAAAATTCAACAGGCGTTTATGCTAAAAAGTCTCAATAAACTACGTATAAATGGAATGTATCTCAAAATAATAAAAGCTATTACAACAAACCCACAGCAAATATCATACTGAATGGGCCAAAACTGAAAGCATTCCCTTTGAAATTTGGCACTAGACAAGGATGCCCTCTCTCACCACTCCTACTCAATACAGTATTACAAGTTCTAGTCAGAGCAATAAGGCAAGAAACAGAAATAAAGGGTATTCGATTAGGAAAGGAAGAAGTCAAATTGTCTCTATTTGCAGACAACATGATCATATATTTAGAAGACCTCATCGTCTCAGCCCCAAATCTCCTTAAACTGATAAGCAACTTCAGCAAAGTCTCAGGATACAAAATCAATATGCAGAAATCACAAGCATTCCTCTATACCAATAACAGACAAACAGAGAGCCAAATCAAGAGTGAACTCCCACTCACAATTGTTACAAAGAGAATAAAATACCTAGTAATAAAACTAATAAAGGATGTAAAGGAACTCTTCAAAGAGAACTACAAACCACTACTTAAGGCAATCTCAGAGAGGACACAAATACATGTAAAAACATTCCATGCTCATGGTTAGGAAGAATCAATATTGTGAAAATGGCCACACTGTCCAAAGTAATTTCCAGATTCAACGCTATCCCCATTAAGTTACCAATGACCCTCTTCACAGAACTGTTAAAAAACCACCTTAAACTTCATATAGAACCGAAAGAGAGCCTGCATAGCCAAGACAATCCTAAGCAAAAAGAACAAAATTGGAGGCATCACGTTACCTGACTTCAAACTATACTACAAGGCTACACTTATCAAAACAGCATGGTACTGGTACCAAAACAGACATAAGACAAATGGAACAGAATAGAGGCCTTGAAGGAAATGCCACACATCTACAACCATCTGATCTTTGACAAACCTGACAAAAACAAGCAATGGGGAAATAATTTCCTGTTTAAAAAATAGCGTTGGGAAAACTGGCTAGCCATGTGCAGAAAACAGAAACTGAACCCCTTCCTGACACCTTACACTAAAATTAACTCCAGATGCATTAAAGACTTAAACATAAGACCTAACACCATAAAAACCCCAGAGGAAAACTTGGGCAAAACGATTCAGGACATAGGCATACGCAAGGACTTCATGACTAAAACACCAAAAGCAATGGCAACAAAAGCCAAGATAGACAAATGGGATCTAATTAAACTCCAGAGCTTCTGTACAGCAAAAGAAACAATCATTAAACTGGCAACCAACAGAATGGAAAAAAATTTTTGCAAGCTACCCATCTGACAAAGGGCTAATATCCAGAATCTACAAAGGACTAAAGCAGATTTACAAGAAAAATACAAGCCCACTCAAAGTATATGAAGGATATGAATAGACAGTTTCAAAAGTAGACCTTTATGAGGCCAAGAAACATATGAAAAAATGCTCATTATCACTGGTCATTAGGGAAATGCTAATGAAAAATACATTGAGATATCATCTCACCCCAATTAGAATGGCGATCATTAAAAATCTGGAGACAACGGATGCTGGAGAGGATGTGGAGAAATAGGAACACTTTTACACTGTTGGTGGGAGTATAAATTTGTTCAACCATTGTGGAAGGCAGTGTGGCGATTCCTGAAGGATGTAGAAATAGAAATTCCATTTGACCCAGCAATCCCATTACTGGGTATACACCCAAAGGATTACAAATCATTCCATTATAAAGACACATGCAAATGTATGTTCGTTGTGGCACTATTTACAATAGCAAAGACCTGAAACCAACACAAATGCCCATCGATGACAGACCAGACAAGGAAAATGTGGTACATATATACCATGGAATACTATGCAGCATAAAAAACGATGAGTTGGTGTCCTTTGTAGGCATATGCATGAATCTGGAAACCATCATTCTCAGCAAACTGACAGAAGAACAGGAAATCAAACACTGCATGTTCTCGTTTATAGGCAGGTCTTGAACAATGAGAACACGTGGACACTGGGAGTGGAAAATCACACGCTGGGCTCTGTTGCAGGAGTGGGTAGGGGAGGGACAGCAGGGATGAGGAGGTTGTGGAGGGATAACATGGGGAGAAATGCCAGGTATAGGTGATGGGAAATGGAGGCAGCAAACTACATTGCCATGTATGTACCTATGCAACAATCCTGCATGATCTGCACATGTACCCCAGAACCTAAAGTACCATAAAAACAATTTCTAAGCAAGAAAATAACTTTAAGCAAAACTACATAGAAAGGAACCAAATTTACCATAGGCTAATTGATATAAACAAGGGTTAAGTTCTTATAGCATATTTCTGGTCATGAAAACATCACCAACCTTCTAACTAAAGTCCAAAACTTTCTAATATTAAATGTTGATATAAACATTTGCTATGTATGCATCTAAGAAATACTGAGAGAAGTTTCTAAAGCCTATCCCTGCAGCTCAGGGTACAAGGCAGGAACTAACCCTTTACAGGATACCATTCCATGGCAGAGCACGCCTACTCATATAACCATACTCACTCATATGAGGACAACATAGATACGATGATTAACCTAACATGCACATCTTTGGGATGTGGAAACATTAAATCTTGAGTACTCAGAGAAATCTCAGGCCGACATGAGGTGAGTGTATGAACTCCACACGGACAGTGGCCCAGTAGATAATCAATTTTTTTCATCAACATTATAACAAAACAATGTTGAACAAAACAACGTTATTCAAAGACATGCTGTGTTTCAAATCAACCTTCTGAAAATATAGGTGCTTTGTGTAATAAAGAGAGATGAGGGTGAACACAGGTGAACAGTGTAAATAATTAAATGTGATCCTCTACCATGTGATGGAAAATGTCTACTGCTAATCGATGGTTCAAAATATTTATGAGCAAACTCCAATTTTCTATTTGTACTGAAGAAAAAATGTTATGATTAAAGTTAACAGTGTGACCATCTGCATACATTTTATTTGGAATATCTCTGTAAATGAAGCAGTGATAACAGGTAAGCTGGCATGGAAAATTTATAGCAGAACATCCTCATACTTGAGAGACAAAGGATAGATTTTCATGGGTCACTAAAATGGGAGGATTACTTAATGTTCTAAAGCTGAAATTTAACAGATAATTAATATGCATTTAGTCAGGGAAGTCTTTGTGCCTCTGGGTAAACTCCAGAAGAAAATTCTTAAAGGAATAGATTAGCTGCTCAGAAAATATGTTAAACAATAAGAATACATGGACACAGGGAGGGAACATCACACACAGGGGCATGAGGGGTAGGAGCCTAGGGGAGGAATAGCATGGGGTTGGGGGATTGGGGATAAATAACATTAGGAGAAGTATCCAATGTAGATGATAGGGGGATGGATACTGTAAACCACCATGGCATGTGTATACCTATGTAACACACCTGCGCGATCTGCAAATGTACTCCAGAACTTAAAGTATAATAATAATAATAATATGCCTAATATTACCAACAGCTTACTCTTGAAGATATTTTCTTTTTCCCCTCTCCCTATCTCAATAGATAGATATATTTAAGATAGATAGCTAAGTAGACAGAGAGATTCCATCACATAAATCCTGTGTATATGCATACAAAAACCTCTTCTTGATTTAATCCTTACTTAAAACTGTTTTGGTAGGTATTATTCTCTTTTTAGAAATGAGGAAACTAGACTCAGATTAAAGGATAGGAAAGATGTCATTCAGCTAACAAGCTGCAGAGCTGAGATTCAAACACCAGTTTGATGCTTCCATTTTTCCTCAGCTACAAGTCACTACTTAAGCCTGGCTTATAAGACTATGTTCCTGCCTGTTGACATGTCTTATTATCAGTCTGGTTTTAATATTTGTGTATCTTAGGGCACACACATAGATTGTCTTCTCATCCTTGGCTCTGTCTTGCACCCTGAGGAGTCTTATGTGTAACTGGGTAGATACTCCAGTTCACACAGCCACACTCCATCCAACCTCTCCTCAGTGCCCCCTGTTCTCCCTCTTGCCTAGAGACACACACACCAACATCACAGTATACCTTAAAACACAGGCAAAGACAGACTCTGGAGGTGGGATTGGAATCTTCTGTGTGGGAATTTTAGGTTCCCAGGTACCCAAAGTCTGATATAGAAGAGGCCCTGGGGATTTGGACTCTATATGGACCATGTCCACTTGGTCTTGTGGACTTCTCATTCCATGAAGAGTGGGCACAGGCAGAGAAGGCTCAGGGAAGGACAGAGTCCAGGGAGAGGAACAGCTGCCATATTTGTGCAATAATCAAATATTATCTAATCACATCAACATCCTCTTGGTTCACATGGAAGACAGTAGGTAAAGGATTTTTTGACTCTCTCTCCAACCCTTCCCCTACTTCCGCTCTACATATGGTAAGTCACATTTGAGGTAAAAAGAGACAGCCGTTAAAAAAAAAAAAAAAAAAAGTGTCAGTTCAGCCCACTAAATTTATTCTAAAATTTTTGAAGAATTCTGAGCTGTGTTTGTTACATGGCAGATCTAAAAATCTTCCCAGCAGATGCTTAGAAATGAGCCAGGGAAAAAGAACAAAGCCCATTCCCTTATAAGCCAGCCTGCCAACATACTCCCTGGAATCAGCCAATAATTCATGCAGAGTGATGCTATTTACCAAACTGTTCCATGCCCTTCCTCTTACATCCATCTTGAGAAATATCTCAGGCTCCAAGAAGCCTCAAAATGTAAGAATTAAGACTCCACGACCTCAGTGCCAGAAAACACATCATCTCATGCCCTTTGCTAATGTAATTCATAAAATGTGCATTTTTAAAAATTGACATAAACTGGATGAAAGGAAAACTTTAAATGGCTTCCTGATATTTTTTATGTTGAAAACATACATAATGTGGGCTCTGCCAGGAAGAACATATACATCACAGAGATTTATACAGTCAGTATTCATTGGCAGTCTGAGCTGTTTCTGAGTAAGAAATACATAATATGCAAAATGTGTCTGAAACTCATCTCTAGTTTTGGGAAATTACTATATTTACCTAAGGTGATACCAGTGAAAACTTCAGAATAAATTTTATCTAATGCAATCACCTTGCTTTTAGGAACACAATATAGATATCAAAGCTAAAGATTGAAGAGAAACTAAAGTTTGTAATTGGAAAAAAATTGTCATAAAATAATTATAGTAATCATTGTTTTAATAAATGTACCTATTTTAGGTTTAAGGGAAAACCTATGTTTAAATTGCCAAGACCAGTTGGTGAAAATATTGATGTAAGATCCTTTCCTTTTTTTCCTAAATACAGTGAAAAATTAAAACAATGTTTATGAGCAAGCAGTCACTAAGGACTGTAATAAAAAGAGAATCAAACTATTTAAACAAATACACATTTAGGACTCAAAACATAACTTAAAGCAAAGACCCTCCTTGAAGAATTTACCTAATTATCCAATGTAGGCATTAACCATTAACTGCCCTTGGCATTTAGCTGTTGCACAAAATTATAACGTTTACAGATATTCTATATTGATGGTTTCACATATCATCAAAGTCATCTACAGCAGTGACACTCAAACTTTAGTGTGCATTCAAATCACCTGGCAGTCTTGTTAAAATGAAGATGCTGACTCAGTAGGTCTGGGTGTAGGGCCTGGGATTCTGCATTTTTAAGATACTCCCAGGTGATATTCATGCGGCTCATTTATGCATCATACTTCGGGTAGCAAAAACCTAGAGATCTATGTGGGTTTTCACAGATTCTGAAGCCCCACTCCTAGAGATTCAAACTTAGTGCAAGAGGACTTGAAATTTTTTTCATTTTATAGATAAGGAAACTGAATCCAAAGAGGTATAGTGACATCATGGTCAGTGGTCACATCAATAGTAAACCAAATGCCTTCTAATTCCAGTACAAGGCTGTCTTATCTACACAGCAATGCCTCCCACATCATGAGAACCTTCCATGTTTTACAGTCATGATGTGCCACCTGTGCAGTTACCCAGGACTTCATGCTAAGAAGGGCCTCATGGTTAGGGTCTAATGCTCTGTGGTTGCCATCTTGAAATTTGTAATAGTTTCATCTTTGAATTTGTGTTTTTTAATTAAAGTTTAATGGGACAATGAAGCATGTGGAGAGGGAGGGTTTGGAGTGCCAGCTCACACATGCTTTCTCCATGTGTGATTATTTGCCAGCTGCCACCCACTCCTGGTGCCCCAGACTCTACTCATCCTCCCTTTTTTATTTCTGTCCCAGATTGTTGCCTGCCTCTATCAGTAGCAGTTCTAGGTCACATTAGTGAGAAGATGCTCACATTCCACCCACTGTGGTATGGGAATGGATGTGGAGGAGGTTAGGGCTAAGAGTATCCCACAGTGGCCCAGGTTAAGGCATAACGGCAGTGTCCAACACTATGGTATGATTGTTAGATGGCTTGTCAGGGTCCTCTCCACTACCCTAATGCAATTACCAACAAGTATCTTCAGAGGATTAAATCCCATGAACAGTAGGCTGGTGAAAGGAGATTGAATTTCCCTTGATTACCTGCGGCCTTGAAGTTTCACATTGGATTGACTCTTTTTATGGTGAATTTAATCCTCTAATAGGACTGTAACCAGAGGATGTCCTGGAAATATCTTCAAGGACCTGATTTTCATCAGCTTTTATGGACTACACTCCAGATAGTTATCAGATTATTTATTTAAACTATAGAAGCCTTTAAACTTACTACTGTAAACAGTCTTTCCATGGTGATGTAGCTGTTGGTTTACATCCTGATTTTGTGCATGATTGAGATATAGTATAGAGTGAGCAAACTGGGCACATCGTATGGTAGGTTTCATAAAGCTATGCTTCCTATTGAGAATATTTTGTCAGAGTGCTGTCCTGTGGCAGAAATTGCAGCCTCTCCTCTCCTAGAAAAGAATGAGGTGCACTTTAGGGAACCCATGAGATGCCATGACAAATTCCTTCCATCTTTTGCTTTCTTTTGTGTGCCTCCAAATCTACCATATTGGCAAGGTTACATAGGGATAGCCACTGATAGAGATATCCCCTCTATTCTGACTTCCTGGTCAAGAGGTGCTGAAGGAGGCAATCCTAACTACACTTATGTGTTTAGTGAGAGCATGCAATGCTCCTTGCCATTAGGCCTCACCAAAAACAGAACACTGGAGATAGCTTTGTAATCTGAAAAAAGGCCAGAAGGATCACAAGGGCATGAGCACCTGGCTGTTTAACAGGCTATGTCCTCAGAAATTAGGTCAAATTATTTTTCCTAACAAACCATTTGTGATGGTCATGTTTCTGCCTCAGGAGAAATTTATTTGCAATTAATTTCTGAATGCAACCAGGCAATGTGCAATCATCTCAGTAACCATACAGGCAGAATGAAGAAGGTAGAAAACAGCGGAGCCAGAGCTAGCTAGAGTCCTAAGGAAACAGGCAACAATTGTTATTGTAGTAAATACTAATTAGAAAGTGGCATTTACAGCACTTACTTGGTAGCGAGGAGATACTCCTTAGAAATATTATCTGTAAGATCTTGGTCCGGCATGGTGGCTCAGACTTGTATTTTGGGAGTCCAAAGCTGGCAGATCACTTCAGAGCAAGAGCTTGAGACCAGCCTGGCCAACACGGTGAAATCCTATCTCTATCAAAAATACAAAAATTAGCCAGTGGTGGTGGCATGCACCTGTATTCCCAACTACTCAGGTGGCTGAGGCATAAGAATCTGTTGAACCTGGGAGGTGGGGGCTGCAGTGAGGTGTGATGACACCAGTGTACTCCAGCCTGGATGATAAGAGTAAGACTCTGTCAAAAAAAGAAAAGAAAAGAAAAGAGGGAGAAGAGAAGAGAAGAGAAAAAGAAAAGAAACGAAGGGAGGGAGGAAGGAAAAAAAGGAAGGAAGGAAGGAAGGAAAAAAGGAAGGAAGGAAGGAAGGAAGGAAAGAAGGAAGGAAGGAAGGAAGGAAGGAAGGAAGGAAGGAAGGAAGGAAGGAAGGAAGGAAAAGAAATATCAGTCAGATCTAAAGTAAACTTAGAATAATTACAGATTGTCAATTGTCAAGACTGAGAAATTTCAAAATATCATAAGGAGCATGATTCCCAACCTTTTGGGTACCAGGGACGAGGGATTGGGAGCAGGATGGGATGGTTTTGGGATGATTCGAGCACATTACATTTATTGTGTACTTTATTTCTAACATTATTATATTGTAATATATAGTAAAATAATGATATAACTCACAATAATGTAGATTCAGTGGGAGCCCTGAGCTGGTTTTCCTGCAATTAGTCTCATCTGGGGATGTTGGGAGGCAGTGACAGAATATCAGGCTAGGTTCTCATAAGCAGTGTGCAAGCTATATCCCTTGCATGCACAGTTCACAACAGGGCTCCTGATCCTATGAGAATCTAATGCTGTCCCTGATCTGACAGGAGGCGGAGCTCAGGTGGTACTGCTCACTTACTGCCTGCCACTGCTCACCTCACCTCCTGCTGCACGGCCCACTTCCTAACAGGCCATGGACCACTACTGGTCCATCGTCCAGGGGTTGGGGACCTTTTATTTTTTTGAGATAGGGTCTCACTCTGTTGCCCAGATTGGAGTGCAGAGGCACAATCCCCTCTCACTGCAACTTCAGCCTCCCAGGTTCAAGCAATTCTTGTGCCTCAGCCTCCCAAGTATCTGGGATTACAGGTTGTATACCACCATGCCTGGCTAATTTTTTAGTAGAGATGGGGTTTCACCATGTTGCCCAGGCTGGTCTCAAACTCCTCGCCTCAAGTGATCTGCTGGTCTCAGCCTCCCAAAGTGCTGAGATTACAGGCTTGAGCCACAGCACCCCCGCTGGGGACCTTTGCTATAAGGGACCTGACACAAAATTGACCTTCTGGCAAAGACTGATGTGCAGCAATAACAGTGAGGGGCCCAAGAGAGAATCATCAGAATTGAGGAAAAACAAGCAGAGAATTGCTAAAGCTGAAGACCAGCATTCTCATAGCCACCCTTAACTCCAAGTCCTCACTGCCAACTTAAAGACAAATAATTTGTATTTCATGTGAGAAATAATATATCTTTTGCAAGTTGTTTTTAATTATGCTTATTAAGTGCATAATAATTATGTATTGATTTGCATTCTCCATAAAGTGTGATATCCTAAAAATTCTTTCAGGGAGTCTTGTCAAAGAAGAATGAACTAGAAAGATCACACTTAACTACTGTGGGCAAAAGTTTATTGGCCAGAGAAGTAAGCAGATTGCTCATGGAAAGTTGCCTGTACCAGACTTATTTCTGTAAGATTGTGTTAAGCACTGGACTGTGTCATCCAATCATTAGGCCCTTTTCATTTATTCACTGAATTGTCCACAGGGCCATAGTGTTGGTCTGAGATCACAATTACAGAACTGAATGATAGGAAATTCTATCTTTAAATCAGCTGGTCTCTGAAGGCCCAACAGAAATGGGTAAAGCAACTGCTAAAAATAGCTAGTGGGGACAAAAGGGCAGTCCAGGATATTCTCTTACCTCATTCCTCAAAACAAACAAACAACGACAACAAAACAATGAATAATTGGATTTTAGTAATTTTTCACATCACACTTTAAAGCTCAAAGAGAATGAAGTTTAATCTACATAAAGTACTGATTTCAGAATTGTAGTGAGAAAATATAATCTTTAACAGAGATGAGATAAAAACACATTTACGGTCTCTTATTCCTGCTGTATAAACCTTTGTAGTAAACCAAAACAACTAAGGAAAAGGATGCAATGAAATTTTGGAATGTACCTTTGACTAGTTCCAAATTTCTTAAATATAATTTTTTAGCTTACCATATGTTTGTGGTGAAAATGATCTATACTGTGTTTAAATAACTTTCTTAGATAACTATTTTACTTAGAGGTTTTATTGGATATGCCTGCTAAATTTTAGAAAATGATATTCAGCCATATATAGATACAATTATAAATCGTAAGTTTTTGTTATTTAACCTGCTCATTTGATTCATATATGATACTGAATCACAATGACATAAGCTCTACATATTTTGGAATATTCCTAGTTACACTTTTTAATATTTTATTAGGCACTTTTTTTTAAGTATTTTTCTTTGAAAGTAGATATGTTTTACTTTTTTTGTTGGTTGGTTTACAAGGTTCTGGTGTCAGAATTATGCTGGCTTTATGAATAAAATAAGGATATTTTAGTCTCTCTGGCCCGGAATAATTCAAATATTTTGAAATTCTCTGTTCTGTGAACTTATTGAGTATTGGAGCTTTTTAAAGGGTAGATCTAAGATATCTCATTTCTCATAATTTTTGACATATCTATTTTTTTTCCATTTCTTCATAGGTCAATTTAAAATTTTCCCACATTTTCAAATTTGTTTTCCTAATATTACATGCGATGCTTCTTATGTTAACCATTTTTTATATCTACAGTTTTATTTCTCTTCTCAATCATAATCTTGCATGATTTTTGACCTCTCAATTAGGTTAAAGGTAACTTTTGTATTTTATTGGTCTTTTCAGAATTATATAGTTTATTTTTATTATGTTGTTCTCCTTTCCATTTACTTCATGTTTACCATGATTGATTCTTTCTTCCAGGTTTCTTTTGGTTTATTTCATTGTTCTTTTTTTATTGCATTTTCGGTTTTGGGGTACATGTGAACAACATGCAAGATTGTTGCATACGTACACATATGGCAGTGTGATTTGCTGCCTTCCTCCCCATCACCTACATCAGGCATTTCTCCTCATGCTCTCTCTCCCCAACTCCCCACACCCCGCTGTCCCACCCCTATGTCCCCTCAACAGACCCTAGTGTGTGATGGTCCCCTCCCTGTCTCCATGTGTTCTCATTGTTCAACACCCGTCCATGAGTGAGAACATGCGATGTTTGATTGTCTGTTTTTCTGTCAGTTTGCTGAGAATGATGGTTTCCAAGTTCATCCATGTCACTACAAAGGACATGAACTCATCGTTTTTGATGGCTGCATAAAATTCCATGGTGTATATGTGCCACATTTTCCCTATCCAGTCTATCATCAATGGGCATTTGGGTTGGTTCCAGGTCTTTGCTATTGTGAACAATGCTGCAGTGAACATTCAAGTGCATGTGTCCATAAAGTAGAACAATTTATAATCCTTTGGATATATACCCAGTAATGGGATTGCTGGGTCAAATGGAATTTCTATTTCTAGGTCATTGAGGAATTGCCACACTGTCTTCCACAATGATTGAACTAACTTACACTCCCACCAACAGTGTAAAGTGTTCCTATTTCTCCACATTCTCTCTAGCATCTGTTGTCTCCAGATTTTTTAATGATCCCCATTCTAACTGGTGTGAGATGGTATCTCAATGTTGTTTTGATTTGCATTTCTCTAATGACCAGTGATGATGAGCATCTTTTCATGTTTGTTGCCCTTGTGTATGTCTTCTTTTGTAAAGTGTCTGTTCATATCCTTTGCCCACTTTGGAATGGGATTGTTTGTTTTTTTCTTGTAAATCTGTTTTAGTTCTTTGTAGATTCTGGATATCAGCCCTTTGTCAGATGGGTAGACTGCCAAAATTTTTTTCCCATTCTGTTGGTTGCCAATTCACTCTGTTTCTTTTCCTGTGCAGAAGCTGTGGAGTTTGATTAGGTCCTATTTGTCTATTTTGGCTTTTGTTGCCAATGCTTTTGGTGCTTTAGTCAGGAAGTCCTTGCCTACGCCTATGTCCTGAATGGTTTTGCCGAGATTTTCTTCTAGGGTTTTTATGGTGTTAGGTCTTGTGTTTAAGTCTTTAATGCATCTGGAGTTAATTTTAGTTTAAGGTGTCAGGAGGGGGTTCACTTTCTGCTTTCTGCATATGGCTAGCAGGTTCCCCAACACTATTTATTAAACAGGGACTCCTTTCTCCATTGCTTATTTTTGTCAGGTTTTTCAAAGATGGGAGCATTGTAGATGTGTTGCCTCCGAGGCCTATGTTCTGTTCCATTGGTCTATATCTCTGTTTTGGTACCAGTACCATGCTGTTTGGATTACTGTAGACTTATAGTATAGTTTGAAGCCTGGTAGTGTGATGCCTCCCACTTTATTCTTCTTGTTTAGAATTGACGTGGCTACATGGGCTCTCTTTTGGTTCCATATGAACTTTAAGGTGGTTTTTTCCAGTTTTGTGAAGAAGGTCATTGGTAGCTTGATGGGGATAGAGTTGAATCTGGAAATTACTTTGGGCAGTATGGCCATTTTCACGATATTGATTCTTCCTAACCATGAATATGGAATGTTTCTCCATCTGTATGTGTCCTCTCTTACTTCGTTGAGCAGTGGTTTGTAGTTCTCCTTGAAGAGGTCCTGTTCGTTCCTTGTTAGTTGTATTCCTAGGTATTTTATTCTCTTTGTAGTAATTGTGAATGGCAGTTCATTCTTGATTTGGCTCTCTTTAAGTCTGTTACTGGTGTATAGGAATGCTTGTGATTTTTGCACATTGATTTTGTATCCTGAGACTTTGCTTAAGTTGCTTATCAGTTTCAGGAGATTTTGCGCTGAGCCGATGGAGTCTTTTAGATATACAATCATGTCGTCTGCAACTAGAGACAATTTGACTTCCTCCTTTCCTATTTGAATACCCTTTATTTCTTTTTCTTCCCTGATTGCTCTGGCTAGAATTTCTAATACTATATTGAGTAGGAGTGGTGAGAGAGGGCATCCTTGTCTAGTGCCAGATTTCAAAGGGAATGCTTTCTTTCAGTTTTTGCCCATACAGTATGATATTGCCTGTTGGTTTGCCATAAATAGCTTTTATTATTTTGAGTTACATTCTGTCAATACCTAGTTTATTGAGAGTTTTTAGCATAAAGGCCTGTAGAATTTGGTAAAAGGCCTTCTCTGCATAAATTGAGATAATCATGTCATTTTTGTCTTTGGTTCTGTTTATGTGGTGAATTACGTTTATAGACTTGCGTATGTTGAACCAGCCTTGCATCCCCGGGATGAAGCCTACTTGATCATGGTGGATAAGCTTTTTGATGTGCTGTTCCAATCGGCTTGCCAGTATTTTATTGAAGATTTTTGCGTCTATGTACATCATGGATATTGGCCTGAAGTTTTCTTTTCTTGCTGAGTCTCTGCCAGGTTTTGGTATCAGGATGATGTTGGTCTCATAAAATGATTTGGGAACGATTCCCTCTTTTTGGATTGTTTGGAATAGTTTCAGAAGGAATGGTACCAGCTCCTCTTTGTATGTCTGGTAAAATTCGGCTATGAACCCATCTGGACCTGGGCTTTTTTTGGGTGGTAGGCTCTTAAGTGCTGCCTCAACTTCAGACCTTGTTATTGGTTTATTCAGGGTTTCGACTTCTTCCTGGTTTAGACTTGGGAGGATGCAAGTGTCCAGGAACTTATCCATTTCTTCCAGGTTTACTAGTTTATGTGCATAGAGTTGTTTGTAATAATCTCTGATGATGGTTTGTATTTCTCTAGAGTCTGTGGTGATATCCCCTTTATTGTTTTTTATTGCAACTCTTTTATTATTCTCTCTTTTCTTTTCTATTAATCTGGATAGTGGCCTATTTTGTTGATCTTTTTGAAAAACCAGCTCCTGAATTTATTGATTTTTTGAAGGGTTATTTGTGTCTCTATCTCCTTCAGTTCTGCTCTGATCTTAGTTATTTCTTGTCTTCTGCTAGGTTTTCAGTATTTTTGATCTTGCTCCTCTAGCTCTTTCAATTTTGATGATAGGGTGTCAATTTTTGATCTCTCCTTGCTTCTCATGTGGGCATTTATTGCTATATATTTTCCTCTAGAGACTGCTTTAAATTTGTCCCAGAGATACTGGTATGTTGTATCTTCGTTCTTGTTGGTTTTGAAGAACATCTTTATTTCTGCCTTCATTTCATTGTTTATCCAGTCAACATTCCAGAGCCAATTGTTTAATTTCCATGAAGCTGTGTGATTGTATGTTAGTTTCTCAATTCTGAATTCTAACTTGATTGCACTGTGGTCTAAGAGACTGTTATGATTTCCGTTCATTTGCATTTGCTGAGGAGTGATTTACTTACTATTATGTGGTCAGTTTTAGAGTAGGTGTGATGTGGTACTGAGAAGAATGTATATTCTGTAGATTTGGGGTGGAGAGTTCTATAAATGTGTATTAGGTTTGCTTGGTCCAGGTCTGAGTTCAAGTCCTGGATATCCTTGTTAATTTTCTGTCTGGTTGATCTGTCTAATATTGACAATGGGGTGTTAAAGTCTCCCACCATTATTGTGTGGGAGTCTAAATTTCTTTGTAAGTCATTAAGAACTTGCCTTATGTATGTGGGTGCTCCTCTATTGGGTGTGTATATATTTAGGATTGTTAGCTCTTGTTGCATTGATGCTTTACCATCATGTGATGTCCTTCTTTGTCTCTTTTGATATTTGTGGGTTTAAAGTCTATTTTATCAGAGATGAGAATTGTAACTCCTGCTTTTTTTTGCTCTCCATTTGCTTGGTAAATCTTCCTCCATCCCTTTATTTTGAGCCTTTATGTATCCTTGAATGTGAGATGGGTTTCCTGGATACAGTACACCAATGGGTTTTAGCTTTTTATCCAATTTGCCAGTCTGTGTCTTTTGATTGGGATATTTAGCCCATTTACATTTAGGGTTAATATTGTTATGTGTGAATTTGATCCTGCCATTTTGATGCTAGCTGGCTGTTTTGCCCATTAGTTGATGTAGATTCTTCATTGTGTTGATGCTCTTTACCATTTGTAATGTTTTTGGAGTGGCTGGTACTGGTTGTTCCTTTCTATATTTAGTGCCTCCTTCAGGAGCTCTTGTAAAGCAGGCCTGGTGGTGATGAAATCTCTGAGTACTTGCTTGTCCGCAATGGATTTTATTTTTCCTTCACTGATGAAGCTTCATTTGGCTGGATATGAAATTCTGAGTTGAAAGTTATTTTCTTTAAGGATATTGAATATTCGCATCCACTCTCTTCTGGCTTGCAGGATTTCTGCTGAGAGATCTGCTGTGAGTCTGATGGGCTTCCCTTTGTGGGTAACCCAACCTTTCTCTCTGGTTGCCCTTAGCATTTTCTTCTTCATTTCAACCCTGGTGAATCTGATGATTATGTCCCTTGGGGTTGCTCTTCTTGACGAATATCTCTGTGGTGTTCTCTGTATTTCCTGCACCTGAATGTTGGCCTGCGTTGCTAGGTTGGGGAAGTTTTCCTGGGTAATATCCTGAAGAGTATTTTCCAGCTTTGATTCATTCTCTCCGTCACATTCAGGTACGCCTATCAAACGTAGATTATGTCTTCTCACATAGTCCCATATTTCTTTGAGCCTTTGTTCATTCCTTTTTACCCTTTTTTCTCTAATCTTCCCTTCTCGTTTTATATCATTGAGTTGATCTTCGACATCTGATATCCTTTCTTCTGCTTGGTCAATTCAGCTGCTGAAACTTGTGTATGCTTCATGAAGTTCTCATGTTGTGTTTTTCAACTCCATCAATTCACTTACATTCCTCTCTAAGTTGTTTATTATCATTAGCATTTCGTCAAATCTTTTTTCAAGGTTCTTAGTTTCTTTGCATTTGGTTAGAACATGTTCTTTTAGCTCATAGAAGTTTCTTATTACCTACCTTCTGAAGCCTGATTCTGTCAATTCATCAAACTCATTCTACATCCAGCCTTGTTCCCTTGCTGGGGAGTAGTTGTGATCCCCTGTAGGAGGAGAGGCCTCCTGGTTTTAGGTGTTTTCATCCTTTTTGCACTGGTTTCTTCCCATCTTTATGGATTTATCCACCTGTTGTCTTTGTAGTTGCTGACTTTCAGATTGGGTCTCCAAGTGGACGTCCAGTTTGTTGATGATGATGTTATTTCTTTGTGTTTCTTAGTTTTCCTTCTAACAGTCTGGCCCATCTGCTGAGGACTGCTGAGGTCCACTCCAGGCCCTGCTTGCCTGGGGATCACCTAGAGCAGCTGCAGGACAGTAAGGGTTGCTGTCAGTTTCTTCTTCTGCTATCTTTGACCCTGTAGATGTCAGTCAGTCTGAGCTCTGCTTTGTCAGTTGACTCTTGGATATATGTGGGTCAGGGAGCTGCTTGAGGAATCAGTCTGTCCTTTATAGGAGCTCAAGTGCTGAGCTGTGAGCTCCGTTGTTCATTCAGAGCTGCTGGGTAGGTATGTTTAAGTGTGCTCCAGCAGAACTCATAAATCTCCCCCTTTTTTTTTTCCCCAGGTGCTCTGTCCCGGGGACTTACGGCTTTATTTATGAGTTTCTGTTGTGCTGCTTCCTTTTTTCAGGACTACCTTTCCTAGCAAGGAGGCAGCCTAGTCACTGTCTACCTGCGGAGGCGTCTGCCTGCAGAGGCTTTACTGAGCTGCTGTGGGCTCCACCCAGCTGCCATGTGAGCTTCCCTGAAGTCCTGTTTTTATGCATATAGTTAGAACTGTCTCACCAATGGTCGCCTCCCTCTATAATGGTGGACTCTCTCTGTAACGGCGTCCTGCCTTGGCAATTGTGGCTGCCTCAGCAATGGCAAACTACCTCCGTAGCTGTGGACTGCCTCAGTAATGGCAGACGCCCCTCCCTCACAGAGCTGGACTGTCCCAGGTTCAGTTGTGTTTGCTGTGAAACTCTCAACCCAGAGCATTTCGAATTGCTGTTTTTCTTTGTGGGGGTGGGACCAGCCGAACTTGTTCACCTGGCTCCCTGCCTCAGAGCCCTTTTTTGTTGTTGTCGTCATTGAACCATTGACTCTGTCTCTCATGTGTTCCAGTCGCCTGTTGAAAAGGCGCCGGGATCTGTGTGATTTCCTGTGCAGCGACCCACTGCACTGGCTGCAACAGCTGCACTGAGATTTGTGACGCTTTTTTGCCCAGTAATCTCCTGGCCTGGCTCCCTGTTTCAGTCCCCTTTTTAATCAGATGAATGGGCAACTCTGTCTCCCAGGAGCTCCAATTGCCAGCTAAAATGGTGCCCGCACTCATGTATTTTGTATGGAGAACTGTCGCGCTGGGATGCTGGCAAAACAGCTGCACCAGGAAAAACAGCCGCGCCAGCCAAACCAGCCACGCTGGCAACCTGTGGGGCTCCTCTGCCTGGGAATCTCCTGGTCTGTGGGCAATAAAAATCTGTCTGGAAATGCGGCATCCACTCACCCTCTGCACTTTCGCTGGGAGCTGCAATCCTGAGCTGCTCCTCATCGGCCATCTTGGATCCCTCCTCTGTTCTTTTTTTTTGAGATAGAGTTTTGCTCTTGTTGCCCAGGCTGGAGTAGAATGGCATGATCTCAGCTCACTGAAACCTATGCTTCTTGGGATCAAGCGATTCTCCTGCCTCAGCCTCCCAAGTAGCTCGGATTACAGGCATGCAACACCATGCGCAGCTAATTTTTATATTTTTAGTAGAGACAGCGTTCCACCATGTTGGCCAGGCTGGCCTCGAACTCCTGACCTCAGGTGATCTGTCCACCTCTGTCTCAAAGTGCTGGAATTGCAGGTGTGAGCCACCACACTGGCCTATTTTATTGTTCTTTTTATTAGCTTCTTAAAATGAGGTATAAATTTCTCTATATTTTTGTCTTTATTCTTTAGCATTTAAAGCTATACATTTCCTTTTAGTGTCACTTTTACTATATTGGCATATATACATATATATAGTGATTGACTCTAATCTATGAATATTGAAAGATGTTAATCTTTTTGGTCATATATTTACAGTTTTGCTTTTATTTGACTTGATTATTAGAGAATATGATCTATGAAATCTCTACTTTTTAAATGTAAAGCTTTCCTTTCAAGCAAATGTATATTTTTCATAAATGGATATAAGATTGATAATATATATGTACATGTGTGTGGAGGTAAATATATGCATACATGCATGCATTAATGTATACATACGCATATTATAATTTATCTACTATTATTCAGTTTCTCACTTTCCTTGCCTGATTTTGACCTTAAAACTTGAAATAATTTCATAAAATATATACTATAGTTTTATTTTTCTTCTCTCTTTACATTTTCAATATAATTTCTGTATATTTAGCCGTTTTGCTACTAGATGTATATTATGATTGCTATATCAACAAAAATTGTGCCTATTATGATTTAAAAAGTCCCTCTTTACACTGCTTTTTATTTTTGAGCTTATATCTAAGGTTTTCTGATAAAATATTGACATTTTAGCCTTTCCTAATATTTGCATTTGCTTGGTGTCTCTTGACTTTTCCCTCTATTTTCAACTGCTCTTTATCACTTGGTCTGAAAGGACGTTTCTTGTGAGCAGCACATTGCTCAATTTTGTTTTTTAACCTAATTTGACAGCTTTTGTCTTTTTATAGACTATTCTGTAAGAGGATTCAGTTTTCAAAATGAACTAGAGCACAGAAGGGGGACTGCCTCTGCATATTTAAGTAGATTGTATTCCAAAGATATGAACATTGTTGAGGCAGGAGAACTAGCTTCTTACATAGAAAGGTGTTTCTATGGGGAATGTTCCACAGAATTTCAATTAATTGTTTCACAGATTAAGAGAGTCACCAGGGTTCACTTGTAACATTTCTCATCAAAGAGTTCTATGGGGAAGAGATAAAACGTAAACAGTCCAGGAAGCTGAAACAAGAAACTGAAGAAAAAGGAAAGTGAGCAACAAGATAATATAAGTCACCATTGAGCCAATTAAGGAGCAGGAGATACAGCAGCATGTCCCAAACAAAACTGATTGGAGGTCAAGTGTGGACAACCACAGCAAGTTCTTGCACAGCTAATGTATCCCCAGGAGTGAACTGAGTAACATGAAGAAAGGAATCCTCCTGCCACCTCCTGGTGAGTTAACAAGGCAGGAACACTGCAGGCTGCAAAATAACAGGCAATGCCAAAAGCAGAGGCGGATCCAGTTTTGTGCAGACTGAAGCTTAAGCTGTTATTGGGGGCGGGTTGCAGGCGTAGGGGCTTCTTTAAGAATAATAATACAAAATAGGTACAAACTTGAAAATTTATTGAGATAAGGAAAGCAATCACAACAAATGACTAAGTCCTTGGAGATTCAGATCTTTCTCTTCAGATCTCTTTGGACATGTTACCAGAAATGATTACATGGAAATGCTCCCTGATTGTAGCTAAGTGTTCCTTCACCACATAGAACACCTGGCAACTCCCACCTTCCTCAGGGGTCTTTTAGGTGAGAAGCCATGAAGTTTTAAAGACCAATTAGTCTCCAGGTAAATCTGCCTTTGGTCAAAATGTTGACCTCTATGGGAGTAAGGGTAAGAGACCTATTTGCTCAGTATAGAATAAACCAGGCAGCCAGGCAAGGAATATAGAAACCAATCCTTAAAAAAATGGGTTGCTACCAGGATGTGGCAGAAAATCAGTAAACTCAGATTTACTCATCAAGAAAGTCAGGTGATTTCAGGACTCTGGCGTCAATGCATAATGGCATTCCTTATTGATTATCAGAAAAACAGTGAAACAAGCGTAACTCCTGAGAAAAATACACTGAGGAAGGAAATTTTAGGACCTGTGAAAGTTGGGCTTTTGGCAGCATAACTCACTTTCTCAAAAAAGATAGGACTAGATTCTATAAAGAGAGAGGAACTAAATTAAAGCTTGGCCAACTTGGTGAACTTTTACTATAGCAATCCTAAGCTTTCTCAGTCAAACCTCTTTATTTTGTCATTAACTAAATATAAATCAATTTGAAAGTTCTGAAGGAGCTAGAGTGCAGTTCAAAGATAGCTGAACCCATAAGAATAAACTAATCACATTCCTTTTTTTTTTTTTTTTTTTCCAGATGGAGTTTCGCTCTTGTTGTCCAGGCTGGAATGCAATGGCATGATCTTGGCTCACTGCAACATTCGCCTCCCAGGTTCAAGTGATTCTCCTGCTTCAGCCTCCTGAGTAACTGGAATTACAGGTGCCCACCACCATGCCTGGCTAATTTTGCATGATTAGTGGAGAGGAGGATTCACCATGTTGGTCAGGATGGTCTCAAACTCCTGACCTCAGGTGGTCTGCCTGCCTCGGCCTCCCAAAGTGCTGGGTTTACAGGCATAAGCCACTATGCCCGGCCTACTAGTCACATTCTTATGTAGTCAGTGAGGCTAGTATACGAACATGATCCATTTGGCGAATCAAGTCAAGTTCTCTAAAATCCAGTGTCCCAGCACAAGATAATGTGAAGTCATTTAAACGAGGTTGATTAATTGAAATTCCATGTTGCAGATTCAGTAGAAAAAGACAAAAGTGTTTGATGGGATTATGCTAGATTTAATATTATGGAACCAAATTGGAAATTTTCTGATGAGGCAACTTCCCAAGTCTTCAGGCTTTGCCAGGCTTTGCTTCTATGAGCCTACTGCCCACCGATCCCTTCCCCAGGATAGCTGGAAAGATTAGAGACCTTCACCAGCAATGTGCCCTGGATTAGCTGGGGAATTGGGTGAGCCTGAGTCAGGTAATGTATTAGAAGCTCAATCACATCTGAGGTAATGGTAGAAATAATGTCAGCTAAGGCTGTGTGCGGTGGCTCATGCCTGTAATCCCAGCAGTTTGAGAGGCTGAGGTGGGTGGACTACCTGAGATCAGGAGTTCAAGACCAACCTGGCCAACATGGTGAAACCCCGTCACTATTAAAAATACAAAAAAATTAGCTGGGTGTGGTGGTGGGCACCTGTAATCTCAGCTACTCGAGGGGCCAAGGGAGGTGAATTGCTTGAACCTGGGAGATGGAGGTTGCAGTGAGCCAAGATCACACCACTGCACTCCAGCCTGGGTGACAGAGTGAGACTCCATCTAAAAAAAAAAAGAAAGAAATTTAATGGAGGCAGTAAACCACATTTCCATGTATGTACCTATGCAACAATCCTGCATGATCTGCACATGTACCCAGAACCTAAAGTACAGCAACAACTATATATATATATGAAATTATGTAAGCTGAATTAGCAACACTCAGAGTTAGGCTCACTGATCTAAGTCCAAATCCTGTGTATCTGCCATGAGTCTCTTACATGTATGTATAGTGTTTTCTATGTATTCTCAGTCTTTATAAATATGGGCTCTTCCTAATTTATAGCTGATTCTCTGCTAGGGACTTGAACCTTACTTGACAACCTATTGAACCTGCCAAAACCCTCTTTCTAAAGAATGGGCCCAACGTGTCTCAGTGTTGTCTATGTTCTGCTCCATACTAATGGACCTCGTTTCCCAAAGAGACTCCTAGATTTACAACCTATTAAAAGAATTTCTAAATTTTGCAAATTTCTGTTAGACCCTGTTATTGTGCCAGCTATATTCCTTCCTACTGGCAGCAGCAAATAATTTTTTTTTTTTTATAACTGAGGTTACATGGTTACTTGTATAGAACCCTGAACCCTGAACAGGTTGCTTGTATAGAACCTTGGACTCTGAAGTCTGAGAATCATATTCCATTTTTGTGTGTGAATTTTTTGTGAAGATAAATCATTAAATCCGTCTTTTGCCAACTGATATTTGCTATAAACTTTTTTTGTTTGAGAATCTAACATTAACCAAATTTGCCTTTGATGTAACATTTACCTGGGGAAGAATATTTTTAAAATGTTAGGGAGAAACTCAATTTAAAAATATTCACTATATACATTTTTTTGAAAAAAAAAAAAAAAAAAAAAAAAAAAAAAAAGAACCTGCTATTAAGATATAGTTATGGCATGTTTAATTGGTGATTTTCTGTAATTTTAAATTTTTATTTATGGGACCTAGCTACCAGGTCATCGTTATAAAGAATATTTGGGATATAGATCAGTCACTACATTTGTGAAGGATTAGGAAGTATTTACTGGAATGAAAGATATAACCATAGCTGTTTTAAATAAAGATTAAGAGCTCAATCTAAATATAGGAAAGTTGAACAAATGTCAAAAAGATTAATAGTGGAGAATAAAACTGTACTCAACTCTAATTGTAATTGTCAGGCAAACTGTAAATTTTAATGTTAATTGTGTAATAATATAATTTATTGAATGTTTACTATGTTTCAGGCACTATTTTAAGCGTTTTGCATGAACTCTAACTCACTGAAATGTAACAACCTTATAAGGTAGAGACTATCATTACATTTTCCAATTATAGTGTTTTAAAATAAAAAAATTGATAAGTATATTACAAAGCCAATTTAGTTTTAATTATATATGGAATCACAATGGGAAATGACTTTTTAAGACTGTGCCTTTCAATATTATTTAAGATAGAATAAAATTATAACTGATTATTTTTTATAGTCATTGTTATAAAATACCATCAAGCCTCTATAGAATTGACACACAGAATTTGATGTATTTCTCTGTGGTTATTTTTGTTGTAATCAACATAAACTATGAAATTAGATAAAAGGAATGGGCACATCCAAAATAAATAAACGGACAATTTTTATAAGTGTGACATGTCTTAAATTGTGTCATTTTTTCTGGAAATTTATTTTAACAGTATTAAGGAATGCCTGGAATATAATGTGCATATAAAAGTGATGATCAAAATTCATAAATGCTCAGGCACCACTGATGTCAAACACATAGCACTGTTTTAAAATAACAAGGTCAGTACAGAGTCTAATACTCATTTATGCCCAATGGATACACCAGAAAGAAAAAGATATCTCCAAGCCAAATTTGGACACTAGTATTCACATATTTCAAAGACCACTATATCTAAGCTCTGATAGTAAAAACATTTTTAAAAGAACATTTTCTCCTCCATTAATTACATCAATTGCTTCCCTAGCAATTTACATTCATGAACCTTGGTTTCCAAGGCATTTTATAATGACATCATAAATGAATGAACAGAGTCTTTTCAGCCTTCCCTTTATGTGAAAATGGTTAAGGGCACCTTTTAAGTGCTCCCATTGTTCTATCACTGTGTACTTCCTCTGAGAATAATTGCATTACCTTTGCCTACTGCAAGATATCCTTGAAAATAAAAACCAGGGTTTTATCTCAGTGGTAAATGTTCTGCAAGCCCAAGACAATCATTGCTGTACTTGCTAATTCCCTTGCTGAAGCCCATGACCTTCACTGTCATCAATCTGGGAGAAAACCTTTCAAACAGTAACATTTTGGTGACTGAAAGTAAAATGTTTGTTCAAATCACAAGTCACATAACAACTCTATTTACATGTTAACAGAATAGCAGAACAGTCACCCCAGAAGTTGCCATCAAGATCTCTCAGACTCTTTGCATTACTTCAGGTCATATGTTATATATTTCTTAAAATATGTAAGTGCATTAATAATGTCCTATTTCAGCCTGACCTAATCCACTTATACATTGTGACTACTGGAGTATTATGCATCAGTCCCTCTCCGTTTTTATCCCTGCCTTGGTTCTGAGCCAGATTCTCTCATGGCGAGGTCATTCTTCTTATGGAATAAGGTAGAAGATATTGGATGTGATATAAATTACCACTTTCAGACTATAAATTACTTGTTCTGGGTCCCTGTCAAGGCTCTTATTCAAATAAAGTCCAGTGGGTCAGGCTGAGTACACATGTATCCTTCATACAAAAAGGATATGCAAATTTCAGCAATCTCTGTAGCCATAATTTATTTCTTTCATGGATTTATTATTACATATTTTATCAATTACAACAGGTCCCTGAAGGACCATGTTACCCAAAACAATGCATCAGATGTAAGGACTTGTCTCTTTTTTACTCATTTATTTCTTGGACCTACTTAGAAAACTGGGGCAGCATTATTTTATTATTATTGTCTTAAGTGCATTATCTAACTTGGAAGGTAAATTTTAATAGTAAGTATCAAGGGATTTTTTTTTACTTCACTCAGCTCTTAGTTATCTTTAATTTATTAAATCAAACAATACATTAAACTTCCTATTTAAAAACCACACATTGAAAGATGGCCGTTTAGGAACAGCTCAGGATTGCAGCTCCCAGTGAAAGTGCAGAAGGTGAGCGGAGGCCGCATTGTTAGTGCCCACAGACTAGAAATTCCCAGGCAGAGAAGCTCCACAAGTCGTCAGTGTGGCCGTTTCGGCCAGTGTGGCTGTGCCGGCCGGCGCCGCTGCTTTGCCCCAAGCAGCTGCTTTGTTGGCACCCCAGAGCAGCGGTTCTCTGTACAAAATACAATGGTCCGGGTGCCCTTTTGGCTGGTGATTGGAGCCACAGGAAGTCGCCCATTCGTCTGTTTAAAAAGGGGACTGAGCAGGGAACCAGGAGAGTAGATTCCAGGGCAAAAAAAGTGCCACGAATCTCAGTGCAACTCTTTAAGCCAGTGCAGTGAGTCCCCGCACGGGAAAACACTCAGACCCAGTGCCTCTTCAACAGGCAACTGGAACACCAACTTAAAAAAAAAAAAAAAAGGCTCTGAGGCAGGGAGCCAGGCTATCAGGCTTGGCTGGTCCCAACCCCACGAAAGAACAGCAATCAGAAACTCTGGATTGAGAGTTTCGCAGCCAGCGCAGCTGAACCCGGGACAGTCCAGCTCTGTGAGGGAGGGGCGTCTGCCATTACCGAGGCAGCCCACCACTACGGAGCTATTCAGCCAATGCTGAGGCACCCTGCCGTTGCCAAGGCAATCCGCCATTACTGAGGCAGCCCGCCGTTGCCAAGGCAACACGCCACTACAGAGAGACTCCGCCTTAACAAAGGCGGGCCACCATTGCTGAGGCAGTTCTAACTACACCCATATAAACAGGACTACAGGGAAGTTCACTCGGCAGCTGGGCAAAGCCCATAGCAGCTCAGCAAAGCCTCTACAGGCAGACAGTGACTAGGCTGCCTCCTTGCTGGGCAGGACAGCTCTGAAGGAAAAAAAAAAAAAAGAAGGCAGTAGCATAACGGAAACTCATAAATAAAGCCCTAAATACCTGGAACAGAGCACCTGGGAACAAAAAGCGGTTTATGAGTTCCGCTGCAGCAGACCTAAATGTATCTGCCCAGCAGCTCTCAATTAACAACGGAGCTCACAGCTCAGCATTTGAGCTCCTGTAAAGAAGAGACCATCTCCTCAAGCAGCTCCCTGACCCCTGTATATCCAAAGAGCCACCTCATAAAGGAAAGATCAGATTGACACTTGGCGGGTATCCTTCTGGGACAAAGAAAGCAGAAGAAGAAAAACGGTAGCAACCCTTACCGTTCTGCAGCTGCTGCAGGTGATCCCCAGACAAGCAGGGCCTGGAGTGGACCTGAGCAGACCTACAGCAGAGGGGCCAGACTGTGAGAATGAAAACCAAGAAATACAAATAACCTCATCATCAACAAACAGAATGTCCACACAGAGAACCAATCTGAAAGCCAGCAACTACAAAGATGACAGGTGGATAAATCCATAAAGATGGGAAGAAACCAGCGCAAAAAGGATGAAAACATCTGAAACCAGAACACCTCTCCTCCTACAAGGGATCACAACTCCTCACCAGCAAGGGAACAAGGTTGGATGGAGAATGAGTGTGATGAAATGACAGGATCAGACTTCAGAAGGTGGGTAGTAAGCAACTTCTGTGAACTAAAAGAACATGTTCTAACCCAATGCAAAGAAACTAAGAACGTTGAAAAAAGATTTGACGAAATGCTAACGAGAATGGACAAAATAGAAAGGAATATAAATGAATTGATGGAGCTGAAAAACACAACAAGAGAACTTTGTGAAGCATGCACAAGTATCAACAGCCGAATTGGCCAAGCAGAAGAAAGAATATCAGAGGTCGAAGGTCAATTCATTGAAATAAAATGGGAAGGCAAGAATAGAGAAAAAAAGGTAAAAAGAAATGAACAAAGTTTCCAAGAAATGTGGGACTATGTGAAAAGACCTAAACTACATTTGATAGGTGTACCTGAATGCGACGAAGAGAATGAGTCCAAGCTGGAAAATACTCTTCAGGATATTATCCAGGAAAACTTCCCCAACCTAGCAAGGCAGGCCAATATTCAAGTCCAGGAAATACAGAGAACACCACAAAGATATTCGTCAAGCAGAGCAACCCCAAGGCACATAATCGTGAGATTCACCAGGGTTGAAATAAAGGAGAAAATACTAAGGGCAGCCAGAGAGAAAGGTCAGGTTACCCACAAAGGGAAGCCCATCAGACTCACAGCAGATCTCTCAGCAGAAACCCTACAAGCCAGAAGAGAGTGGGCGCCAATATTCAACATCCTCAAAGAAAAGAACTTTCAACCCAGAATCTCCCATCCAGCTAAACTAAGCTTCATAAGTGAAGGAAAAATAAAATCCTTTGTGAACATGCAAGTACTCAGAGATTTCATCACCACCAGGCCAGCTTTACAAGAGCTCCTGAAAGAGGCTCTACACATATAAAGGAACAACCAGTACCAGCCACTCCAAAAGCATGCCAAATGGTAAAGAGAATCAACACAATGAAGAATCTGCATCAACTAATGGGCAAAACAGCCAGCTAGCACCAAAATGGCAGTATCAAATTCACACATAACAATATGAACCCTAAATGTAAATGGACTAAATGCCCCAATCAAAAGACACAGACTGGCAATTGGATAAAAGGCCAAAACCCATCGGTGTGCTCTATCCAGGAAACCCATCTCACATTCAAGGATACACAAAGGCTCAAAATTAAGGGATGGAGGAAGATTTACCAAGCAAATGGAGAGCAAAAAAAAAGCAGCAGTTGCAATTCTCATCTCTGATAAATTAGACTTTACAGCAACAAAGATCATAAGAGACAAAGAAGGACATTACATAATGGTAAAAGGATCAATGCAACAAGAAGAGTTAACGATCCTAAATATATACACACCCAATACAGGAGCACCCAGATACATAAGGCAAGTTCTTAATGACTTACAAAGAGACTTAGACTCCCACACAATAATAGTGGGAGACTTTAACACCCCATTGTCAATATTAGACAGATCAACCAGACAGAAAATTAACAAGGATATCCAGGATTTGAACTCAGACCTGGACCAAGCAAACCTAATAGACATTTACAGAACTCTCCACCCCACATTCAAAGAATATACATTCTTCTCAGCACCACATCACACCTACTCTAAAACTGACCACATAATTGGGAGTAAATCACTCCTCAGCAAATACAAAAGAACGGAAATCTTAACAAATAGTCTCTCAGACCACAGTGCAATCAAGTTAGAACTCAGAATTCAAAAACTAACCCAGAACCGCACAGCTTCATGGAAACTGAACAACTTGCTCTTGAATGTTGACTGGATAAACAATGAAATGAAGACAGAAATAAAGATGTTCTTCAAAACCAATGAGAATGAAGACACAACATACTAGAATATCTGGGACACATTTAAAGCAGTCTCTAGAGGAAAATATATAGCAATAAGTGCCCACATGAGAAGAAAGGAGAGATCAAAAATTGACACCCTATTGTCAAAACTGAAAGAGCTAGAGGAGCAAGATTAAAAAAACTCAAAGTCTAGCAGAAGACAAGAAATAGCTAAGATCAGAGCAGAACTGAAATAGATAGAGACACAAATAACCCTTCAAAAAATCAATAAATCCAGGAGCTGCTTTTTTGAAAACATCAACAAAATAGAGGAGACCACTAGCAAGACTAATAAAAAAGGAAAGAGAGAATAACCAAATTGATGCAATAAAAAACGATCAAGGGGATATCACCACAGATTCCACAGAAATTCAGACCATCATCAGAGATCATTATAAACAACTCTACGCATATAAACTAGTAAACCTGGAAGAAATGGATAAATTCCTGGACACTTGCCTCCTCCCAAGCCTAAACCAGGAAGAAGCCGAAACCCTGAACAGACCCATAACAAGGTCTGAAGTTGAGGCAGCAATTAAGAGCTTACCACCCAAAAAAAGCCCAGGTCCAGATGGGTTCACAGCTGAATTCTACCAGACATACAAAGAGGAGCTGGTACCATTTCTTCTGAAACTATTCCAAACAATACAAAAAGAGGGAATTCTTCCCAAATCATTTTATGACACCAACATCATCCTGATACCAAAACCCGGCAGAGACTCAGCAAGAAAAGAAAACTTCAGGCCAATATCCATGATGAACATAGATGCAAAAATCTTCAATAAAAAACTGACAAGCCGATTGCAACAGCACATCAAAAAGCTTATCCACAATGATCAAGTAGGCTTCATCCCGGGGATGCAAGGCTGGTTCAACATACGCAAGTCTATAAATGTAATTCACCACATAAACAGAACCAAAGACAAAAGCTACATGAGTATGTCAATTGATGCAGAGAAGGCCTTTGACAAAATTCAACAGCCCTTTATGCTAAAAACCCTCAATAAGCTAGGTATTGACGGAACGTATCTCAAAATAATAAAAGCTATTTACGACAAACCAACAGCCAATATCATACTGAATGGGCAAAAACTGGAAGCATTCCCTTTGAAATCTGGCACTAGACAAGGATGCCCTCTCTCACCACTCCTATTCAATATAGTACTAGAAGTTCCAGCCAGAGCAATCAGGCAAGAAAAAGAAATAAAGGGTATTCAAATAGGAAAGGAGGACGTCAAATTGTCTCTAGCTGCAGACGACATGATTGTATATCTAGAAGACCCCATCGTCTCAGCCCAAAATCTCCTGAAGCTGATAAGCAACTTCAGCAAAGTCTCAGGATACAAAATCAATGTGCAAAAATCACATGCATTCCTATACACCAATAACAGACTTAAAGAGAGCCAAATCAAGAACAAACTTCCATTCACAATTGCCACAAAGAGAATAAAATACCTAGGAATACAACTAACAAGGAAAGTAAAGGACCTCTTCAAGGAGAACTACAAGCCACTGCTCAACGAAATGAGAGGACACAAACAGATGGAGAAACGTTCCATGTTCATGGTTAGGAAGAATCAATATCGTGAAAATGGTCATGCTGCCCAAAGTAATTTACAGATTCAACACTATCCCCATCAAGCTACCAATGACCTTCTTTACAGAACTGGAAAAAACCACCTTAAACTTCATATGGAACCAAAAGAGAGACCCGCATAGCCAAGTCAATTCAAAGCAAAAAGGACAAAGTGGGAGGCATCACACTACTGGACTTCACACTATACTACAAGGCTACAGTAATCAAAATAGCATGGTACTGGTACCAAAACAGAGATATAGACCAATGGAACAGAACAGAGGTCTCGGTGGCAACACAACATATCTACAACCGTCTGATCTTTGACAAACCAGACAAAAACAAGCAATGGGGAAACGATTCCCTGTTTAATAAATGGTGTTGGGAAAACTGGCTAGCCATGTGCAGGAAGCAGAAACTGGACCCCTTCCTGACACCTTACACTAAAATTAACTCCAGATGGATTAAAGACTTAAACATAAGACCTAACACCATAAAAATCCTAGAAGAAGATCTAGGCAAAACCATTCAGGACATAGGTGTAGGCAAGGACTTCATGACCAAAATACCAAAAGCATTGACAACAAAAGCCAAAATAGACAAATGGGACCTGATCAAACTCCACAGCTTCTGCACAGCAAAAGAGACAGTCATTAGAGTGAATTGGCAACCAACAGAATGGGAAAAAAATTTTGCAGTTTATCCATCTGACAAAGGGCTGATATCCAGAATTTACAAAGAACTAAAACATATTTACAAGAAAAAAACAAGCCCATTCAAAATTGGGCAAAGGATATGAACAGATACTTTACAAAAGAAGACATACATGGGGTCAACAAACATATGAAGAAATGCTCATCATCACTGGTCATCAGAGAAATGCAAATCAAAACTACATTGAGATACCATCTCATGCCAGTTAGAATGGCAATCATTAAAAAATCTGGAGACAACAGATGCTGGAGAGGGTGTGGAGAAATAGGAACACTTTTATACTGTTGGTGGGAGTGTAAATTAGTTCAACCATTGTGGAAGACAGTGTGGCGATTCCTCAAGGACCTAGAAATAGAAATTCCATTTGACCCAGCAGTCCCGTTACTGAGTATATATCCAAAGGAGTATAAATCTTTCTACTATAAGGACACGTGCACATGAATGTTCATTGCAGCACTGTTTACAATAGCAAAGACCTGGTACCAACCCAAATGCCTATCAATGATAAACTGGACAGGGAAAATGTGGCACATATACACCATGGAATATTATGCAGCCATCAAAAATGATGAGTTTGTGTCCTTTGTAGGGACATGGATGAACCTGGAAACCATCATTCTCAGCAAACTGACAGAAGAGCAGAAGATCAAACACCGCATGTTCTCACTCATAGGTGGGTGTTGAACAATGAGAACACATGGACACAGGGAGGGGAGCACTACATACTGGGGTCAGGTGGGGGGAAATAGGGGAGGAACGGTGGGTGGTGGGGAGAGGGAGAGATAGCAAGGGGAGAGATGCCAGATGCAGGTGATGGAGAGGAAGGCAGCAAATCACACTGCCACATATGTACCTATGCAACAATCTTGCATGTTCTTCACATGTACCCCAAAACCTAAAATGTAATAAAATAAATGGGGAAAAAATGTACTTCAAATAACTCTTGGATCAGAACTCTGAGTATATGGTTTTAGTGTAATATACAGTACTTTAAGAATAAAATAAACTGCCAAGAAAGCTTAAAAAAAAAAAACACACACACATTGAAAAATCTGGTTTATCTCCCTCTTTCTCCTAGGAACACACTAAATGCTATTACAAGAATGACAAGAAAGCTTTAAGTTCACATCTTAGTCTTTTTTCAGTTGCTATAACAGGATATCACAAACTGGATAATTTATGAGGAAAAGAAATTTATTTTTTATAATTCTGGATGGTGAGTAGTCCAGGATCAATGAGTCACATCTGGTGAGGACCTCTTGCTTGTGGGAAACCTGCAGAGACCTCTTGTAGCACAGGGCATCATCACATGGTGAGGGAACTCCCGAGAGATGGCAAAACTGACCTTTTATAACAGTCTGTCTCTTGTGATGATTAATCTATTCACTTAGTAACCTATTAATTCATTAATCCATTCATTTGTGAATGGATTAATCTGTTCATGAGGGCTCTGCCTCCCAAAGGTCCCACCTCTCAGCACTGCTGCATTGGGGATCAAGTTTCTAGCACATGAACTTTTGGGGTATGTGTACAAACCATAGAAATCCATATAGACAAATACAAAAGAAAATAAGATAGCAGCATAAAAACTTTTATTTGGGACAAGTGGGTGCATGGGGAGATATAACTGAGTTATCAAGGTAAAGAGAGCCCAACCTGAAGTGCCTCCTGACAAGAATAGTATTGGCAAGTGGGCAAATTCATTTATGGACATTGTGCCTAGGACTTGAAGACCCAGGTACTCAAGTTTGCAAGAATTAAGCAGAAGAATTGCTTGAAAACAATATATAAGGCAGATTGAGTCCCTGAACTCTCTCTTACTTTGAAAGGACAGGTAGTTAACTCTCTTCTGTATCCTTGTTCCACTCCTGGGCAGGGCATCAGATTTTTACTCTTTGGAGAAACTGACCTAAAGAAAGCTTGGACAAACAACATTTTAAAAAGGCAGGAATAAAGCCCAATGTCTGAAAAGAGGGGACACATGCATGACAGAATTCTAGGGTACTGTGACAGTCCAGAATGTCTTCACACTGAATGTTGGTATGTTCAGAGTCTCTCTCCCACCCATTTCCCAGAAGATCAGCATATTTTACCACCACTCCACCTCAATGCTTGAAAAGAAAACTTAAAGATTTAAAATATTTTCACATATTTATATTTTGGAGTCCCCCCAATGAACTGTCAACTCATTTTCTAATTACCCTAATATTAAATTTTTTCCATGAACACAAAACTCCCAGTTGGTAAATTTTAGTTAATAAGAAGTAGAAAACCAAGCAGCCACCAGACATTTGAGGAAAGTTTTCCAAAAAAAGAAAAAGCAAATACAACAGGGATGGCATATTTGAAAATCTCAAATTATAACCCTATAATTAAAATCACTAGGGAGACAAAGCTAAGTTACACACAAAAAGTGCAAATGAATGCAATGACAAATAAATAATCAGAAAAGAGTAAAGAATTTTGAAAATGAAAATATAAGGGCCAAATTACTTAAAAAAATAAATAGTAGAGTTTTGGGTTTTATTAAGATTGAGTAAGCACATTATTCCTTCTCTCCCACCAAATACAAATAGAAGCCTAGATCGAATGCAATAGATCACAGTCTGAGGACTCTCAACAGTAGATTGTAGCATGTAGACTGGGTAAGAAAATTAGAATTGAAAATACTAAAACCTCAAGTGGTACATTTTCTGTTTTTTGCTTTGTTTTGTTTTCTTTTATATAATACAGTCTTAAGTACAGTCAAATCCTAAAACTATATACTAGGTGTGGACAGAAATACTTCCAAAAGAAGCTCTCTCTCTCTCTCTCTATGTCTTTTAACCAGAGAAGTGGGAATGGGAACCTTTATGGGACAAAGACAGTATCCTCAGGTTTCGTTTCATTTTGTTTTTCTCTTCTACCCAGGTTCCAGGTGTGTCTCCTTTCTGAAGCTGTACGGCAGCTGAGGAGCAGTGTGTGGTAAGCATGAAGAATACCTAAAACTTTCAGGAAGGTGAATCCTTCTCTCTGACCATAGGAACTATTATCTGAAGATGAACACCAATCCCAAGATAATTCAAATATTGAAATTATGAAACAATGACTTCCAAATTAGCTATGATAATGTGATCTACAAGATAGGGTCTAATACTTTTGAAACAAATGGAAAGACAGAACATCTTAGCAGAGAAATGAAAGATATAAATGAAAATAATGGAAATTCTAGAACTTAAAAACACAATATCCAAATTTTGAATTATACTTGGATTCAATAGCAGTATGAGAGTGAGATGACTGAAAGAAGAACCAGTGAACTTGAACCTAGATCAACAGAAACTATCCAATTTGAATAAGAGAGAAAAGCAATGAAAAAAATGAACAACTCTCCTTAAGTTATTGTGGTAAAATGCCAAAAGGCCTAATCTTTATGTCCTCAGAGTCCCAGAAGAAGAAAGGAAAGGAAGGGTAATTTGCAAAAAAATCACACACACACACACACACACACACACACACACACACACACACACGAGTAAGGAGACTGAATCAGTAATAAAAATTTGCCCATCAAGGAAAAGCTCAGGGCTGGATGCACTCACAGGCAAATTCTACCAAACATTTAAAGAAGAGTTAATATCAATTCTTCTCAAACTCTTCCAAAAAATTAAAGAGGAAATACTTTCATACATATTTCATGAGGCCAGTATTACCCCAATACCAAAACCAGATGAGGACACTATAAGAAAAAACAAACAAACAAACAACAGGCCAATATTCCTGATGAACATTGAATGCTCAATCCTCAGATAAATACTAGCAAACCAAATTTAGCAACATATTTAAAGGGTCATTCACCATAATCAAGTGGGATTTAAAAGTAGGAGGCAAAAGTGCTTTAACATACACAAATCAATAAATGTGATACATTATATTAATAGAATGAAAGATAAAACCATATTATTTTCTCAATAAACACAAAAAAGCATTTGACAAACCTCATTATTGTTTCATGATAGACACTCTCAGATCACGTGTAAAAGGAAGATACCTCAGCACAATAAAAAGCCCTATATGGCAAGCCCACAGCTAGCATCATACTTAATGATGAATAGTTGAAAGCTACTTTTTTAAGGCCAGAAAAAGACATCTTAATAGGAAAGAAAGAAATGACATTGTCTGTTAATGATATGATCTTATATATAGAAAACCCTAAAACAAGTTTCTCCAACTTGTATGGGCTGCATGAAGCCCAGGATGGCTTTAAATGTGGCATAACATAAATTGGTAAACTTTCTTAAAACATTATGAAATATTTTTGGTGATTTTTGTTTTTTAGCTCATCAACTATCACTGGTGTATTTTATGTGTGGCCCAAGACAGTTCTTCCTCTTCCAATGTGGCTCAGTGAAGCCAAAAGATTGGACACCCCTGCCATAAAGACTACACCAAAAAATGTTAGAACTGATTAACAAAATCAGTAAAGCTGCAGAATATAAAATCAACATACAAAAATCAGTAGCAATCCAACACACTAATAATAAACTATGAGAGAAATAAAATAGGAACATAATCTCATCTACATAGTAGCAACAACAAAAAATAAACTACCTAAAAGTGACATAACAAAGAAGGTGAAAGATCTTTACCCTGGAAACTATAAAACATTGATGAACAGAATTGAAAAGAATACAAAAAAATAAAAAGATAGCCCAAGAAGGTGTTCATGGATTGGAACGGTTAATATGGGTAAAATATCCATACCATTGAAAGTAACCTAGAGATCAACACAATCCCTAACAAAATTTTAATGACATTTTTTCGCAGAAATAGAAAATAATCTAAAATTTATATGAAACCACAAAAGACCAAGGAAATCTTGCACAAAAAGAACAAAGATGCATCATACTATAGTAATTCAAAATATGCTATGAAGCTATTATAATCAAAACAGCATGGTACTGGTATAAAAACTGACAAATTGACAGATGAACTAGGATAGAAAGACCAGAAATAAACTTTGGCATTTAGGGTCAATTGTTTTTTGACAAAGGTACCAAGAACACATAATAGAAAAAGGGCAGTATCTTCAATAACTGGTACTGGGGTCAACAGGTATCAAGATGCAGAAGAGTGGATTAAAGACTTAATATAACAGCTGAAACTGTAAAACTGGTCGGAGGAACCATTTTTAAAAAGCTCCATGAAATTGATCTGGACAACAAATTTTCTGGATATGACCAAAAAAGCACAAGAAACAAAAGGAAAAATAAATGAATGGGACTGTGTCAAACTAAAAAGTTCTGCACAGCAAAGGAAAAAACAGAATGAAGAGACAAGCCACAGAATGCAAGAGAAAATTTATAAACCATACACCTATTAGGTGGTTAAGATTTGAAGTATGTAAGGAACTCAAAAAAACTCCTCAATAGCAAGAGAACAAATAACTTAATTTAAAAATGTACAAAGGGCCTGGGCAGACATTTTTGAAAAGAAGACATACAAATGGTCAACAGGTTCATGAAAAAATGGCCAATATCATTAATCATTAGGGAAATACAAATTAAAACCACAGTGAGCTATCACCCCACACCTGTTAGACTGACTATTATTAAAAAGTCAATCGATGACAGACATTGGTGAAGAGGTTGAGGAAAGTAAACCCTTATACACTGTTGGTGAGAATATAAATTAGTATAGCCATTATGAAAAATGGTATGGAAGTTTTCCTAAAAACTAAACATAGTACTACGATATGATCCAATAATCCCTCTTTTGGGTAAATAACTAAAGAAATTGGAATCAGTAAGTCAAAGAGATATTTGCACTGCCATGTTCATTACAGCATTATTCGCAATAGCCAAGATATGGAATCAGCCTAAGTGTCCATTAATGGATGAATGGATAAAGAAAATGTGGCATATATACAAAATGAAATACTACTAAGCTTTTAAAAAGAATGGGATTCTATCATTTGCAGCAATATGAATGAATCTGGAGGACATTATGCTAAGTGAAATAAGCTAGGCAGAGAAAGACAAATAATGTATGATCTTATACATGGAATCTGAAAACTTCTATAAGGTTGAACTTATAAAAGTAGAGAGTAGAATGGTGCTGATGAGGGGCTGGGGGAAAAGGGTATAAATGGGGAGACGTTGGTCAATAGGCACAAAGTTTCATTCAGGTATAAGGAAGTTTTTGAGATCTATTGCACAGTAGGACAACCATAGATGACAATAATATGTTGCATATTTCAAACTGCTAAGAAAGTAAATTTCAAATGTCTCATCACAAAAAGTGATGGGTATGTTAGCTTGATGTAATTAATCCACATTGTATACACATATCAAAACATCACATTATATACCATAAATAAATATAATTATGATTTGTCAATTAAAACAATAGTAGGTTGGGCACAGTGGCTCACACCTGTAATCCCAGCACTTTGGGAGGCCAAGGTGGGTGAACCATGAGGTCAAGAGATCAAGACCATCCTGGCCAACATGGTGAAGCCCTGTCTCTACTAAAAATACAAAAATTAGCTGGGTATGGTGGCACGTGCCTGTAGTCCCAGCTACTTGGGAGGCTGAAGCAGGAGAACTGCTTGATCCCAGGAGGTGGAGGCTGCAGTGAGCCGAGATTGCATCACTGCACTCCAGCCTGGCGCCTGGTGACAGAGTGAGACTCTGTCTCAAAAAAACAAAAAGAAACAATAGTAATACAAAATAAATGAGAAAAAACAGTTAAAGACGTAATGTCTGAAAACTTCCAAAATAAATTATGTTCCAAAATCTCAGTAGAACCCTAATACAATAACCTCAAACAAGTCCATGCCCAGACATATCATGATCAAACTGCTCAAAATCAAATACTGCCCACCTCCCCAAAAAACATTTATGAAAGTGCCAGAGAAAAATTGCACATTATATGTAAGAAAGCAAGAGACCAAGAGGTCAGAAAATGGTAGTACATTATTTTTTAAAAACGTAAAAGGAATTATCATTTCAGATTTCTACATCCAGTCAAAATATTTCTTAGAAATATATGTGAAGTAAAGAAAAACTAAGATAATTAATCGCCAGCACATCTGTTCTAAAACAAAATAGAAAGAAAGCTGTTAATATTTGAAAAAAATTATATCAAAGAAAAACTCTGAACTTAAGAAAGGAAGATAGAGCAACAGATGGTAAATGCCTTGCTAATTTTATCTTTTCTTCTTAAGTTCCTTAAAATATATGTAATGATTGAAAGAACAAATTAAAACATTGTCTGGTGGGTCCCTTCTCACCTATAGCTTTATTAGGTAGAGTTGGCAAATAAAAATTGTAGATATTTATGAAGTACAACATAATGCTTTG
>NW_022436982.1:2426902-2445794 GCF_009761245.1 Sapajus apella
GAGATGGCTGAATAGGAACAGCTCTGGAGTGCAGTTCCCAGTGAGAACAATGCAGAGGGTGAGTGATCGCCACATTTCCAAATGAGTTTTTACCACCCACAGACCAGGAGAATCTCGGGTGAAAAGCACCATGAGTTTCCAGCATGGCTGTTTCAGCCGGCGCTGTGGGTTTCTGCACAAAAACTCACAGAAATCAGGGTAGCCATTTCAACCGGCACCTGGAATGCCTGGGAGACAGAGTCGCCCATTCGACTGAAAAAGAGGGGGTTGAAACAGGGAGCCAGGTGACATGGCTTGGCAGGTCCCACCATCACAAAGACCAGCAATCTGTAAGGCTCTGGATTGAGAGTTTCGCAGCAAGTGCAGCTGGACCAGAACGGTCTAGCTCAGTGTGGGAAGGGTGTCTGCAATTACCGAGGCAGTCCGCCACTACTGAGGCAGTCCGCCATTACCGAAGCAGTCTGCCATTACCGAGGCAGTCTGCCAATACCGAGGCAGTCTGCCACTACCGAGGCAGTTTGCCATTACTGAGGTAGTCCACCATTACTGGAGCAGAATGCCACTACCAAGGCAGTTCTAACTGTACCTCTGTAAACAAAACTGCAAGGAAGTCTACAAAGGAGCTGGGCAGAGCCAGCAGCAGCTCAGTAACACTTCTGCTGGCAGACTGTGACTAGACTAACTCCTTGCTGGGCAGGGCATCTCTGAAAAAAGGCAGCAGCATGTCAGGAACTTATAAATAAAGCCCCACCTTCCCAGGACAGAGCACCTGGGAAAAGAGGTGGTTATGAGTTCCGTTGCAGCAGACTTAAACGTACCTGCCCAGCAGCTCTGAAAGGAAAAACAGAGCACCGAGCACAGTACTTAAACTCCTATAAAGGACAGATTGTCTCCTCAAGCAGCTCCCTGATCCCTGTATATCCAAAGAAACACCTCATAAAGAAGAGCGCAGGCTGACATCTGGCGGGTACCTTCCTGGGATGAACATAACAGAAGAGAAACAGGCAGCAACCATTACTGTTCTGTAGCCCCCACAGGTGATCCCCAGGCAAGCAGGGTCTGGTGTGGACCTCCAGGAGTCCTGCAGCAGAGAGGCCTGACTGTTAGAAGAAGAACTAAAAAAACGGAAAGAAATAGCTCCAACAACAACAAAAAGGACGTCCACTCAGACACCCCATATGAAAACCACCAACTACAAAGACCACAGGTAGATAAATCCAAGAAGATGGGAAGAAACTAGTGCAAAAAGGATGAAAACATCAAAGACCAGAACACCTCTCTTCCAAGGAATCACAACTCCTCACCAGCAAAGGACCAAAACAGATGGAAAATGAGTCTGATGAATTGGCAAAAAACAGGCTTCAGAAGATGGGTAATAACAAACTTCTCTGAGCTAAAAGAACATGTTCTAACCCAATGCAAAGAAACTAAGAACCTTGAGAAAAGGTTTGATGAAATGCTAACTAGAATAAACAGCTTAGAGAAGAATACAAATGACTTGATTGAGCTGAAAAACACAGCACGAAAAGTTCACAAACCATACACAAGTTAAAATAGCTGAATCAACTAAGCGGAAGAAAGGATATCAGAGACTGAAGATCAACTCAATGAAATAAAATGAGAAGTCAAGATTAAAGAAAAAAGAGTGAAAAGAAATGAACAAACCCTCCAAGAAATATGAGATTATGTGAAAAGACCTAATCTACATTTGATCGGTGTACCTTAATGTGACAGGGAGAAAGAATCCAAGCTGGAAAGCCCTCTTTAGGATATTATCCAGGAGAACTTCCCCAAGTTAGCAAGGCAGGCCAATATTCAAGTCCAGGAGATACAGAGAATACCACAAATATATTCCTCAAGATGAGCAACTCCAAGGTACATAATCGTCAGATTTACCTCGGTTGAAATGAAGGAAAAACATGCTAAGGGAAGACAGAGAGAAAGGTCGAATTACCCACAAAGGGAAGCCCATAAGACTGATAGCAGATCTCTTGGCAGAAACCCTACAAGCCAGAGAGAATGGGGGCCAATATTCAACATCCTTAGAAAAAAGAACTTTCAACCTAAAATTTCATATCCAGCCAAACTAAGCTTCATAAGCTAAGGAGAAATAAAACCCTTTACGGACAAGCAATTGCTGAGAGATTTTGTCACCACTAGGCTCGCCTTACAAGAGTTCCTGAAAAGAGCACTGAACAGCGAAAGGAACAACCAGTATCAGCCACTCTAAAAACATTCCAAATGGTAAAGACCATTGATACAATGAAGAAACTGTGTCAACTAATGGACAAAACAACCAGCTAGCATCAAAATGGCAGGATCAAATTCACACATAACAATATTAACCTTAGATGTAAAAGGGCTAAATGCCCCAATCAAAAAACACAGACTGGCAAATTGGATAAAAAGTCAAGACCCATTGGTGTGCTGTATTCAGGAAACCTATGTCACGTGCAAGGACACACATAGGCTCAAAATAAACGGATGGAGGAAGATTTACCAAGTAAATTCAGAGCAAAAAAAAGCAGGAGTTGCAATCCTAGTCTCTGATAAAATGGACTTTAAACCAACAAAGATCAAAAGAGACAAAGAGGGGCATTACATAGTGGTAAATATATTAACACAACAAGAAGAGCTAATGATACTAAATATATATGCACCCAGTATAGGAGCACCCAGATACATAAAGCAAGTTCTTAACAACCTACAAAGAGACCTAGACTCCCACACAATAATAGTGGGAGACTTTACCACTCCACTGTCAATATTAGACAGATCAATAAGACAGAAAATTAGCAAGGATATCCAGGACTTGAACTCAGATCTGGACCAACGGGACCTAATAGACAACTATGGAACTCTCTACCCCAAATCCACAGAAAATACATTCTTCTTAGCACCACATCACACCTACTCTAAAACTGACCACATAATTGGAAGTAAATCTCTCCTCAGCAAATACAAAAAAATGGAAAACATAACAAACAGTCTGTGAGACCACAGTGCAATCAAATTAGAAGTCAGGATTAAAAAACTAACTCAGAACCACACAACTTCATGGAAACTGAACACCTAGCTCCTGAACGTCAACTGGATAAACAATGAAAGGAAGGTAGAAAAAAAGATGTTATTTGAAACCAATGAGAACAACGACACAATGTACCAGAATCTCTGGAACACATTTAAAGCAGTGTCTAGAGGAAAATTTATAGCAACAAATGCCCACATGAGAAGTAAGGAAAGATCTAAAATTGACACCATATCATTAAAGTTGAAAGAGCTAGAGAAGCAAGATCAAAAAACTCAGAGGCTAGCAGAAGACAAGAAATAACTAAGAACAGAGCAGAACTGAAGGAGATAGAGACACAAAAAGCTCTTCAAAAAACCAATAGATCTAGGAGCTGGTTTTTTGAAAAGATCAACAAAATAGACCACTAGACAGATTAATAAAAAAGGAAAGAGAAAATAATCAAATACATGCAATAAAAACAATAAAGGGGATAGCACCATCAATTCCACAGAAATACAAGCTACCATCACAGATTACTATAAACAACTCTATGCACATAAACCAGTAAACCTGGAAGAAATGGATAAATTCCTGGACACCTACACCCTGCCAAGCCTAAACCAGGAAGAAGTTGAAACCCCGAATAGACCAATAACAAGGGCTGAAGTTGAGGCAGCAATTAATAGCCTACCAACCAAAAAAAGTCCAGGTCCAGATGGGTTCACAGTCAAATTCTACCAAACATACTAAGAGGAACTGGTACCACTCCTTCTGATACTATTCCAAACAATTCCAAAAGAGAGAATCCTTCCCAAATTATTTTATGAGACCAACATCATCCTGATATCAAAGCCCGGAAGAAACTCAACAAAAAAAGAAAACATTCAGGCCAATATCCATGATGAACACAGATGCAAATATCTTCCATTAAATACTGGCAATCTGAATGCAACAGCACATCAAAAAGCTTATCCATCACGATTATGTAGGCTTCATCCTGGGGATGCAAGGCTAGTTTAACATACACAAATCTATAAACATAATCCACCACATAAACAGAACCAAAGACAAAAATCACATGATTATCTCAATAGATGCAGGGAAAGTCTTCAACAAAATTCAACAGCCCTTTATGCTAAAAACTCTCAATAAACTAGGTATCAATGGAGTGTATCTCAAAATAATAAAAGCTATTTATGACCAACCCACAGTCAATATCATACTGAATGGGCAAAACTGGAAGCATTCCCTTTGAAATCTGGCACTGGACAAGGATGCCCTCTCTCACCACTCCTATTCAATATAGTAATGAAAGTTCTAGCCAAAGCAATCAGGTAAGAAACAGAAATAAAGGGTATTAAATTAGGAAAGGAGGAAGTCAAATTGTCTCTATTTGCATACAACATGATGATATATTTAGAAGACCCCATTATCTGAGTCCAAAATCTCCTTAAACTGATAAGCAACTTCAGCAAAGTCTCAGGATACAAAATCAAGTGCAGAAATCACAAGCATTCCTATACACCAATAACAGACTTAAAGAGAGCCAAATCAAGAATGAACTCCCATTCACAAGTGCTACAAAGAGAATAAAATACTCAGGAATACAACTAGCAAAGGATGTAAAGGACCTCTTCAAGGAGAACTACAAACCACTGCTCAACGACATCAGAGAGGACACAAACAGATGGAAAAACATTCCATGTTCATGGTTAGGAAAAATCAATATTGTGAAAATGGCCATACTGACTAAAGTAATTTATAGATTCAAGGTTATCCCCATGAAGCAACCAATGACTCTTTTCACAAAACTGGGAAAAAACCACCTTAAAGTTCATTTGAAACCAAGAGAGCCTGCATAGCCAAGACAATTCTAGGCAAAAAGAACAAAGCTAGAGGCATCACACTATCTGACTTCAAACCATACTACAAGGCTACAGTAATTAAAATGGTACCAAAACAGAGATATAGACCATGGAACAGAACAGAGGCCTCAGAGGCAATGCCACACCTCTACAACCATCTGATCTTTGACAAACCTGGCAAAAAACAAGCAATTTGGGGAGAGGATTCCTTGTTTAATAAATGGTGTTGGGAAAACTGGCTAGCCATGTGCACAAAACAGAAACAGGATCCCTTCCTGACGCCTTACACTAAATATTCTGCAGTCATATTACACTAAATATTCTGCAGCCATAACTCCAGATGGATTACAGACTTAAACATAAGACCTAACACCATAAAAATCCTAGAGAAAAACCTGGGCAAAAGCATTCAGGGCATACGCATAAGCAAGGACTTCATGACTAAAACACCAAAAGCATTGGCAAGAAAAGCCAAAATAGACAAATGGGATCTAATTAAACTCCAGAGCCTCTGTACAGCAAAAGAAAGAATCATTAGAGTGAACTGGCAACCAACAGAATGGGAAAAAAATGTTGGTAACCTACCCATCTGGCAAAGGGCTAATATCCAGAACCTACAAAGAAGTTAAACAGATTTACAGGAGAAAACAAACCCATTCAAAACAGGGCAAAGGATATGAACAGACAATTCTCAAAAGAATACACATACGAGACCAACAAATATATGCAAAAATGCTCATCATTACTGGTCATTAGAGAAATGCAAATCAAAACCACATTGAAATACCATCTCATGCCAGTTAGAATGGCGATGATTAAAAAATCTGTAGACAACAGATGCTGGAGAGGATGTAGAGAAATAGGAACACTTTTACACTGTTGGTGGCAGTGTACATTAGTTCAACCATTGTGGAAGACAGTGTGCCAACTCCTCAAGGACCTAGATATAGAAATCCCATTTGACCCAGCAATCCCATTATTGGGTATATATCCAAAGAATCATAAATCATTCTATTATAAAGACACATGCACATGTATGTTCACTGTGGCACTGTTTATAAGAGCAAAAACCTGGAACCAACCCAAATGCCTATCGATGATAGGCTGGACAAGGAAAATGTGGCACATATTCACCATGGAATACTATGCAGCCATAAGAAACAATGAGTTTGTGTCCTTTGTAGGGACATGGATGAATCTGGAAACCATCATTCTCAGCAAACTGACACAAAAACTTCAAATACTGCATGTTCTCACTCATAGGCGGGTGTTGAACAATAAGAACACATGGACACAGGGAGGGGAGCATCACCCACCGGGGTCTGTTTGGGGGGTGCTGGGAGGGCCAGAGAGATGGGTAGGTTGGGGAGGGATAACATGGGGAAAAATGCCTGATACAGGTGACAGGGAGATGGAGGCAGCAAACCACATTGCCATGTATGTACCTATGCAACAATCCTGCATGATCTGCACATGTATCCCAGAAGCTAATGTACAATTAAAAAAAAAAGGATTAAAATATCCATCACTTCACATAGTTATCTTTCGTTTTTGGTAGTGAGAACATTGAAGCCCTACTATCCTAGAAAATTTCAAATATACAAAACAGTATTTTTAATTACAGTTACCACGCTGTATATTAGATCTCCAAAGCTTATATATCCCAATGAACTGAAATTGTGCTCTTTGACCAACATCTCCCATCTGCCCCCTCCATCAGCCCCTGGCCATTACCATTCTTCTCTCTGCTTCTATAAGTTGACTTTTTTAGATTGTATATATGAATTAGAACATGAGGTATTCATCTTTCTATATTTACACATGGAGCCTTAAAGGCAGGCTTAACAACTTTGGGATCATTGGAGGAAGATTTAATATTTGATTATCTTGCATGTGCAATTGGAGTATTCTGCAGAATTATGTATCATTGTGTTTCATGCATTCGATGAATAAACATTGAGAATCTACTATTTCCTAGGCACTATTCTAGGGATCTAACATTGGATAAGAGAGACATATCACAGATCTTATTTATATTTGTTCCCTGGATTTTCCCAAACCAGTGTGGCCAACAGAAGCAATGGTTATATTATGTTACTCTAGGTAAAGAACCCTTGTGATACTGTATTAGAATATAGTAAAAGCAACACATTCTCCATCATGGTTTTAATGGAACCAGAATTTTCAAACATCATTATTCTGTGGTTCTACTTCATTTGGCTTTGGAAACCTCCTAACTGGGAATTTTCTCTCAATTCTAGCCCATAACTGATACCAAGATATGAGGCAAAAAATCTCTTAACAATTCATATTCAAGTTATTCATAGTAGTTTGGTTTGCAGTCAAAGGTGAAACTTGAGCCAACTTGGAGTGCCACTGACTGAATAGTAATTGGTCTCAAGTCAAGAGTTGAAAGTTTAGCCAATTACTTTGAGTTACAGTTGATTAGATTTCCTGCCAATCATGTAATAATTCTGGGATTGCTATCATGATTCTAGATACTGAGTAAATTGACTCATCTATTTAAACTGTTTTCAACCATTAAGTTTGGGGAAGATGGGTATACACTTACATACATAGGTTTATATGTGTATTTCGTAAATGAATATGCAGCGAAATAAAATTTCATACAACAGAAACACTCATTTTTATGTAACCAATGTAGGAGGTGGCATAATATTTTTAAAGTATTTATAGTGGAATGAATATGGTTTGAAAACCGCCTCTGCCACCTTACCAACTGTGATATTTTACATAACTATTTAACTTTTTAAACTTCTGTTTTCTAATTTGTAAAATTTTAAGAGGTTATTTTGAAGAGCAGTAGCATTTAGGGAAGGCACATGTGATGCATGCCTTGACATTATTCTCTCAGGTTCTTCATAGTAGGAAAGAGTATTAGTCTGTTTGCATTGCTATAATGGAATAACTGAGGCAGAATTATTTATAAAGAGGTCTGCTCAGGCTCAGTACGTCACACTCATAATCTCAGCACTTTAGGAGGTCTTCATGGGAGGATCGCTTGAGGCGAAAAGTTAGAGACTGGCCTGGGCTAGTAGACCCTGTTTCTACAAAAAAAAAAAAAAAAAAAAAAGAAAAGAAAAGAAAAAAAATTAGCTGGATATGGTGACTTGCTCCCGTAGCCCCATCTACTCAACAGGCTGAGGTGGCAGAATAACTTGAGCCTAAGTGGTTGAGGCTGCAGACAGCTGTGATGTACTATAGCCTGGGTAACAGAAAAAGACTCTCTCAAAAACAACAACAACAAACAAACAAGAACAACAATGAAGTCATTTATGTGGCTAACAGATCTCAGGCTATACAAGAAAGGTGGTACCAGCATCTGCTTGGCTTCTGATGAAATGCTTTGGGAAGCTTTCACTCATGGAGGAAGGTAAGGGGAACCAGTATGTCACATGATGAGAGAGGAAGCATGAGAGAGAGAGGTGCCAGACTCTTCAACAACCAGATATCATGTGAACCAACAGAGTGAGAACTCACTCATTACCAGGAGGAGGGTACCGAGCCATTCATGAGAGATCTTCCCCACTGACCAAAACACCATCCCCCAAGGCCCCACTCTTCCTTTCATTGTGCAGAGCTCTTTAATTAAGTCCCACTTATTTATCTTTGTTTTTGTTTCATTTGTTTTTGAGTTCTCGGTTATGAAGTCTTTGCTCTTTCCAATGTCTAGAAGGGTTTTTCTGATGTTATCTTCTACCATTTTTACAGCTTCAGGTCTTAGATTTAAGTCCTTGATCTATCTTGAGTTGATATTTATGTAAGGTGAGATATGAGGATCCAGTTTAATTCTCCTACATGTGGCTTGCCAATTATCCCCAAATTGTGGTGTACATATATGACGAAATGAATTAATAACACCACCTAGATGGAACTGGAGACTATGATTCCAAGTGAAGTAACTCAGAAATGGAAAACCAAACATTGTATATTCTCACTTATAAGTGGGAGCTAAGCTATGAGGATGCAAAGGCATAAGAATGATACAATGGACTTTGGGGACTCTGCAGAAAGGGTGAGAGGAGGGTGATGGATAAAAGACTACAAATTGGCTTCAGTGTATACTGCTCGGGTGATGGGTGCACCAAAATCTCACAAATCTCCACAAAAGAACTTACTCATGTAACCAAATACCAGTGGTTCCCCCAAAACCTATGGAAATAGAATATAAAATGAATAAAATCAAGCATTGTGCCAAAAAAGCAATATGATGAGAAATCACAAGTGTTATTATGCTACTTTTCATGGCAAAAAGGATTTTGCAAATACATTAACGTTATAAATCAGTTGATCTTGAGTCAATTAAAAAGGAGATTAACAGGGTGAGCCTAATCACATGAACCATTTAATAACATACTATTTTCTTTTCCTCTCTGGTAGAAGAAGAGACAGTCAGAGAGAATCAAAGCATGTGATGAAGGACCTTATGCAAGGAGATCTAGGAGCCTAGATTGACCCTGAGCCAATAGTCAAAAAGATATAAGGAACTGACTTCTATAACAGAAATGAGCCAAAAGGAGGTCTCCAAGCTTCAGATAAAAAAAGTGGTTGGCAACACTTTGATTTTAATCTTGTGAAATCCTAAGAAGAGGATTCAAGTAAGTCCTCCTGAACTTCTCACCTAAAGAACAATGTGTTAATAAATAAGGGTTGTGGCCGGGCATGGTGGCTCACGCCTGTAATCCCAGCAGTTTGGGAGGCTGAGGTGGGTGAATCACAAGGTCAAGAGATTGAGACCATCCTGGCCAACATGGTGAAACCCCGTCTCTACTAAAAAAATACAAAAATTAGCTGGGCATGGTGGCATGCGCCTGTGGTCCCAGCTACTCGGGAGGCTGAGGCAGAAGAATTGCTTGAACATGGGAGGCAGAGGTTACGGTGAGCCGAAATCGTGCCACTGCACTCCAGCCTGGCGCCTGGCGACAGAGCGAGACTCTCAAAAAAAATAAAATAAATAAATAAATAAATAAAAATAAAATAAATAAATAAGCGTTGTGATAAGTCATGAAATGTGTAGTAATTTATTACAAAACAATATATAATGATACACATACCTATCTGGTAGCCATATATTGTCTTAAGTATTTTCCACATGGCATTTAATTTAACTTAATTAACATGGCAACTCCATAAGAGAGAGATCCTTTTAACTATTTTGCAGGTGGTAAACTGAGGCTCAGGTAATTTATGTGACTTGTCTAAGGTCCCATAGGCTTTAAGTGACAGAGCCCAGTTTGAGGAGTCTTTGGCTATTCATGCAAGTGTAAGCAGCTTTCATTAAACTATTCTCAGAAGTCTGTCAGAATAGCTAGCAAGGATACCATTTATCTAGGGACCCAAAGAAACACATTTTAAACTGAACTGCCAGGTAATACACCGAAGGCAAATCAACCCCAAAGCCTAAAATTGTTAATTTTCTGTGATTCCTCCCTGTTTTATTTACTGTAATATGACCTTAACCTAGTCTTGATATTTGATTTCTGTACAATGAGTTGAGAGTTGCCCTCTCTATGTAGTGATACTTTATTGTTGTCAAAGATTTGTCCTTCAGTGCTTCATATTTTGCTCTACCTACCTGGAATAGTGCTACTTTAGATACTAGCCTATTTATAGTTAAATGCACCCACCAAGTTTCCTTTACCCTTCAAATTAATTAAAAAGAAACAACTTCCTACTTCTTACACCACATGAAATTCATATTTTGCTTTAAATGTAATTTTTCAGCAAAGAGCCTCGTGAAGGCTAACCAGATCAGATGTTAAATTGTCCATTTGATCACCTGGGTCATAGGCATATAACCCAGTCTGACTGAGTTATGACAATGCTCAGAAATGGAAAATACAGTCAAAGGTTATCCATTGAAGTCCAATTAAAATTCAACAGTTGTTTTTATAGATTTTCATACGATAATACTGTTTCACCTTCTAGTACCAATATTTCATTTTATTTACAAATAAAATACTATGCTCTCTATGAATCATGCTTTTATCTTAAACATATCTAGAATGAATCTCTATGATTTTAAGAATACAAGAATACACATTTTAAAAAGATTTTACCATTTACTGTAAATAATTTAAGACAACTTTTAGATGTGTCATATGAGTGTGTAACTCAATTTTCATGATCCAGGTGGCCCAAGTTAGTCTTTTTTATGAACTCTTTTTTTAAGTTTATTCTTTCACATCTAGAGAACTCTGATGTTCTAGAAAGAGATTTCAATTGAATTTCACAATGTAGACAATTTCCTGCATTCTTCATTGTAGATGGTGATGAATAAATCAATATGTGCTTACTAAAAACAAATGATACAAGGAAATATATTATTTTGAGTCCTGATTCAAAGCAAATAACTAAATATATCAACCTCTTCTTGATTTAAAATATGCATTATTTGTATAATCATAACATCTTTGAAATTAATCATGATTTTCTTCATTTAATATTTAAACATAAGTATTTTCTCATGTTATCATAGTCACCATAAGCATCACTCTATGGCTGTATAATTTCTGACATATGCTTGTATTGGAATTTGTTAATAATTTCATTATTTTTAGGTGTTTAGATCATGGCCAATTTTCGCGTATGACCATGATAGATGTTTAAATTGACAAATAATAGTTGTATACTATTATGGGGTACAATGTGATGTTTTGATATATGTATATAATGTACTTCGATTAAATAAAGCTGCTTAACATATCCATCACCTTGCTTACCTATGATTTTTAATGATGAGACACTTGAAATTTATTCTCTTATTTTGAAATACACAATATATTATTATTGGCTGTACTCACCCTGATGTGCAATGAATCTAAAGGTGAATATTTCCACATACATTAAAAAAATTACTCCATTTTGAAATGTCACTTTTCATTAATTTTGACTCTGATACTTCTCAGCGTGACACCTCCACTTATGCAATAAGCAAAATTCACTGTACACTTTATCTTCTAGGGACTTGACTTGTGCTTTATTTTCATTTTTTTTTTCTAAGCCAGCTTTCTCCATCCCCTGATACTGATGCCTCAGCATTCAGTGATTAAATCCTGGCATTCCTATCACAGCCCATCTCCATCACAATGTTTCCTGTTTTGCAGTATAACTAGTGATTAACTTTAATTACAATCATGATCACTCTATAGCAGAGGCCAAAAGGATGATTACGCATCATGTTTCATAATATTTTTCAGTTAGATGAAGCTTCAGTGCAGCTACCCTGCTCAAATAACTATTCCGCATATCATTATACAGAGTTCAAATGAACATACTTTATCCATTCCCACCCTTAGTCATCTTACCACAGTTTAGAAAATATATTGACTCTGGACCATGAGTCTGTAGGTAAAGGTAACAGTTATAATAATGAAAAAAAAAATGTATCCGGTTATTTTGTATTTTTCCTGACTTAATTGATTATATCACTCATGGGCCATCAAGACATCATTAGAAAGTTTTTATAAAATTTAATTATTTAAGTGGATCCAGTTATAACTATTATAATTTATTGAATATGTGCTATGAGTGTAGTACTATGCCGAGTTTAACATATCCTATTCAACTGTTACACAAAGACGCTGAATTTCTATTTTAAATATGAGGGAACTGAGTCTTAGAAAAGTTAGGCAACTGACTGAGGTCATTTTGTTGTCCAGTAGCAGAACTCAGATCCAACCTCAGTTTTATATCACCTCCTGAGCTAAGGCTCTAAACTTGTGGTTTCATATAGAAATTTATTTGAGGGGTGCTTTACAGAGATGGTTGTATTTTGTTATATACAATATATGAAGGTCATACCATTGTGTATTTATTCCCTCACTCACTCACTTTACAAACTATTTATGGAAGACTCACTCTTTCATAAGCAATAAGTATTATTTGTAACTTCATTCAATGTTTAAGTTCCTGCTTTACTGTTACACAAGAAGGTGGTTCAAATTACTTGAAAAGGGTTTGTACATTTTCTCTGCGGGACATGAGAGAAGTCTTCTGTACAGAGGCTTCAGAATTAAAGTTTATTTTCCTGGGGAAGAAGCATAATAGATATGAGAGTTTACTGTAAGACTTATTAAAAGTCTGGGATACTCTGAAGGTTGGGCCCTTTCAGATAAAGTTCTACTCAAAGAAGGCTGGAGATTTCCAAGAAAACAAAACACAACAACAGCAAAACATGAAGGTGGAAGTGTTGTGGCTGTGATGCAATTACTCACAGAAGTGTGGGTGCAGCAGCCTAAGGCATTGCAGAAGTTGGGGATACTCACTCTCCTCTCAGATCACATGCTATCTGCACTGGGGAATCATAGAGGGTGATAAATGTGGTAAGAGAGAAGTTGAAACAAAGAGCTAAAACCAGACCACTTGGTCAGATGCCCATTCCAGATCTCTAATAGTATTTTTAACAGGAAAAAGAAGATTGTATGTTTACTATATCATAAATCTGAAGAAGAACGGTTATACATTCTGCCCCTTAACATCTTTTTTCCTGTTAGAAAGATTCAACCTTTCATAGAGTATGCAGAGTATTTATCAAGATTTTAGCCATAAGGTTTCCCAAGAACTCTGAGGAAATATGTATGAAAAGGTAAAAGAAAGTAGTAACATTAAAGAAAATGATACAGAAGGAGAAATGACACGTGTATTTTAGAATCTTGTGATCCCATTAAATACTTCATTGATTTAGATTGTCCATCCTTATAAACTCTTAAATGAAAACTTACCAAACATACTCAGATATTTGTAATTTTTCAAAATCTCAATACTACAGAATGGGTAATAAATCTTTAAAAAATAACTTCATTTATATTAAATAGATTTTTTAAGTTTATTGTGGAAAAATCAAGGTCAAGTACAGATTTGCAAAAGATAAGGAAGAGGCTTCTCCACATTTTAGCCAACAATTTATCATTTTGGATAAGAAATCCAAAAAGCAATGTTTCCTAGTTTATGGGTGATAATTAAATTCATCACACCTGCTAGTGAGGCTTCACTCTTTTCAGTTATTTATAATTCTTTTGCATTTCATACATGCAAAGTGTCAATTTTATTGATCAAGGTGATTATGTGGATTTTTTTGCCCTCTGACTTGATAGATTTCCTTATTTTGAACCATCTTTTATATCCACTGCCTATTTACGTCATGTATATTGTGCTAGGTGTTGAAGATTCAAAAGTGCATATACATTCTATCTGTAAATCTTAGTTCTTGGAACAAAATCTATCCTAAATTGGACCATGTCTCACTATCTCCACTATTAAAAGCATAGTGTAAAGCACTATCACCTGTTGCATAGGCTACTGCAGGAGTTTTCCGACTAGTCTCCCTCCTTCACTCTTGTTCATTTGGTGATAGACCAACCATCAGAATGGGTAATAAAATTAAATTTCCCAAAAGAAATTATCCCAATCTTTATCCCATTCCTATTTTACCCATATAAAAATTTAGTCATCTCCAAAAGCCTTGCCTTCCCAGAAAAACAGACGGTGGAGGTATATATAAGAGATTCCATCATACCCTTTATTAGGATAGTGTATCTACGCTGGAGATTTACGTAAAATGGGCAAGCCCAGTGACTCTTCCCTGAGAAATTCTGTTCCAGGTTGACTCACATAGTAAAGTGCTGTCCAATTTTCTCAGCAAACCTTCTGCTTCTTTAGATTACACAGGAAAAAATATTTAATAATGATAATGATAATAATTTACAAGGAGACCTTGGCCTCTCACAGATACCATGGAATTACAAATGGTCCCATCAATCATAAGTAGAACTTATTAAGATGCTTTTCTCTCTTAACAAAAAATATAATGATTTATATCCCAGTAAAGCAAGAATACTCAATTCCCTGGGATCATTGCAGTGGGATTTCTGAAATCTTTAATGCCTTGCCCTCTTGTTCTATTCATCTCAGAATTGGTTTTGTTTTCATTTTACTCATAGAGGCTTATACTCTAGTTTAGTTTTCATCTCAATGGACCTATTTCATTTTTTTTCTGACTTGCCAAGCTGCTACTGTTAGGCTTTCTCATATTAATCCTGTGGGGTCAGAATGACTGCTTTGTTAAAAATGATTGCATTGAGACATAACCACGGTGCAAAAGTTCTCATATAAATAGAAGGTAGGATGTTACATACCATTAAGGTGACTAGAGGAGACTTCTCATCTTTTTGTTATGTTATCTTCCTGAACATAGGTGAATACAGGTAAGTACAGAATACTATACTCATTCTTGCTTCTTCAAATGTTTCCTTTCTGCATATGTTCAGCTTTAGATGTCACATTATTTACACTTAGGTATCTTTAATAGCAAATAACTTTCACTGTCAACAAAAATTGCAAATAGTCTTCTTAACTAAAGAATTAGAAAACTATCACCTTCCAGGGATTTAAGTAAAGTTCAAATAAAGTAAAATTACTAGTCTTGTATTTAAAATAAAGTAATATGTCTCTTAGCTTTTTGCAGTATAGTTCATTGAAACAGCGTCCTTTCACTTGATGTTGTGGAATTCATACTTGTTAAAAATGTAGTACCTCCCAGCGTTTGTTACAAAGATTTAGACAGTTTGTCTGCACTTATTACCATGCACTTCTGGTGAAAGGGGAAGGCTAGGCTTGAAAAACCAGGGTTAAACCAAGTTGAATTAAAATGACATTGTAAGAAGCATCACATTTTGCTCTTTAGCATGAGTAAAAATTCAAAAGCTGAGTGCCTATGCAGCTAAATAAATCTAAACTAATTGTAATTACTGTACTATACTCATATTACCACTGGAGACTTCAAGTTTAGTTTCACAAATTTAAAGTGCTGAGATCCTTTTAGAGAAGGCTGCAAACCTAACTGTGCTTATTTGACAGTAAGTCATTAGAGGTCTACAGGTCATTTAAATGCAGAGGTATTTTTCATTTGCATAGCTGTCTGGGTATGCTGTTCCAGTAATATACTGTCTGGGTGACTGCATTTGCAAATGTGTTAGAATATTCAGTTAACGTATGCTATCCGAAACATGGATGGGAGAAAAAGCCCAGGCTGTTTTAAAACCTAATAGACTTCGAAAACCTGGAATATAATTTGAAGCTGAAGCTGCCAGGAATGTGAGTTCTGCAATAGCCAGTTGCAAACAGTTTTTTTTCTTGTAGAAATCTTTCATAAGAATAGAAGCAGCCCAAATACTGGCCTGTCAGAAAGTCAAAAACTGTGTCAAGAAGTGATTTCAAGAAAGTAGAATATGAGTTCAGTGTGTGGCTTAGAATCAGACAGACCTGGTTTCTGATCTGGGATCCACTGTTTATTAGTCAAGCACATTTTTTAACCTTGCTGAGTCTCAGTGTTCTTACATGTAAAACGGGAATGATAGTGCCAGTCTCATAAGGTTGTTTTAAAGATTAAATAAGATAATCATACGAGCACATGTTCCTGATGCAATTAATTGTTGTGATAGAAGCTACCTGGGTTTTCTATACACCTATAAATCATCCTCTGAGGTCTCAGAGAGGAACTTTTCTTTACAATGGAAAAGTGTTGTCTGCATAATTATCTCTGTGGCAGAGCTCCTCTTACCAAGAGGAAGCAAGAAAGCATTGTCCCCAAGGATCAGGGTCATCCTCAAGGCCATCTGTTTAAACCTGAGCTCCTGTTCCTCCTTTCCGTAAGTGCTAGTGCACATTGCTACTCTGCTGCAGGAACTCCCAGAGACAGGATGGTCCACTCCATAGCAGAGAAGATTCCATGCCAAGTTGGCTGGATCTCTGGAAGATAAAGCTCGTACGTTACTCACACGGCCACCTCCCCCAAATGAAGCCTGTTTCAAGAAACCTGGGTTGGGTGGGCTCTTTTTCCTTTTTCCGATACTCCTGCGTCTTCTCAGATTTAGTGCTGACCCAGTGTAGAAGATGGTATTTTCTGACACCAAGTATAATTTTAGTTCAGGGACACCGTTGTCCTTACCTGCTGTTGAGCATTGGTTAGAATTACCCTGTCCTGCCTCAGTACATTTTTCCTAACTTTAATCTTAGTATCTCAGTTTCTTCCCTTCCAGGAGGACCCTGGGGTCCAAATGCAAATTAGTATACCACCTTCCCAGAACTCTGCACATGAAGATAGGAAAGCTGTTTTACAAACACATATAAGATGGGCTTCAAGTTGACATTCTGAATCAACCTCTATATTACATGTTGAAAGCTCTAGCATAATTTTCATGTTCTAATTCATCGGTCATCCTCTACATTATTTTACCTAATTGCCAAATAAGTATTATGTGTGGGAAATATCATCTCTATTTGATATGTGAGGAAGTTGAAGCACAGTTCAGTTCAATGCCCAAGATCTTCTAACTAACAATTGAGAGAACAAGGAGCTGCACTCAGTTATTATAAATCCAGCAATTATTCTTCAGAAACACAGAAACCTATTTTTTCTTTGGTCATATTTAAAATAGTAGTCTATATATTAGAAATACACTTGCCTATTTTTCTGTTTTTTATTAAATAATTTTAAGATAACTTTTTAAAAGCAGATTGCATTGCTGAAACAGCTATGTATCAACATTAATTGAATATAAAGTGATTTGAATAGGTTGAGTATCCCTAATCAAAAATCCAAAATCTGAAATGCTTAAATGGGCATTTTCATTGAGCATCATGTCAGCACTCAGAAGGTTTCAGAATTTTGAGCATTTTGAATTTTGGATTTTCAGATTTAGGGCTGCTGAATATAATGCAGATATCCTCAAATCTTAAAAAAAAAAAAATTCAAAGTCCAAAACATTTGTAGTCCGAAGAATTTCAAATATGGGATACTCAACCAGTATTAATAGAGACAAATTTGAAGAAATAACATCACAATACTTATTCCCATTAAGCACTACTTAATGTAAGCCTAATATTCTTTCTTTTGCTTAAGAATTACTTGCTCCAAACTTCTGGTACTTCTTACACCAGAGTCTGGGACTCACTCTGCTTGGATATCAAGCAGTCTTCTAAATGCTTGCCTTGGCCTCAATGTTTTCTATCTATCATAAGTTTGCAAACGGTAGACTTATGGCTTTAGGGCTAGCAAGCCCATTCTGCTGATCAGTACAACATAGTAGAAAGAATATGAATTTGGAGCCTGACAGATATGGGTTCATAATTTACTCTTCACAAACTTTGACAAATTACTTAAACTCTTTGAGTATAGTTTTCTCGTTTGTAAAAATAATTAAGGTGAGTCGCTCAACTGAAAAGTTACTGTTCTAAAAACGAAACACTTGCCTGTTTGACTCCAAAACCAGTGCTCAGTCCACTAGATTATGCCACCTCCAGGGATTTCTCTCTGGCTCTTGTGTTCTAATTTTCAAACATAAAGTTATGAGGCAGCAATTCAAAGTCTACTGCAGCCCTTGTCCTGGGAATCACAGCCCTTTAAATGTCTCAGATCAAGAATTCTATTCCTTGATTTACAGTATGAAATTTTGAATATGCATATTTTCCTTGTGAAAGGAGTCACAAATATCCTCAGGTTTTCAAAGGAATCCTTGCCAAAAAAATGTTAAGAATAATTTCCTTGTAATCTAAAATATTTTCTGACTTTCAATAGTGAATGACTTATGCCTGAGAGGGGAACCTCCACATAGTTCTTGGTTTTGGTGCTAGTATTCCATGATCCTGATATCCTGATAACCTGCTATAAATCAACACATATTTAGAGTCCAGAGACTGTCCCTAGACACACATCCCAACAGTCCTGTCCAGGTTAATATTATTCCAGTAATAGAGAGAAGAGATGTGTGGTATAAAGGGAAAGCTCTTCAAAACCTGGTGCAATTTAATAAAAACATTGTTAAAGTAAAAAAAAAAAAAAAAAAAAAAGCCGGGCACGGTGGCTCACGCCTGTAATCCCAGCACTTTGGGAGGCCGAGGCGGGTGGATCACAAGGTCAAGAGATTGAGACCATCCTGGTCAACATGGTGAAACCCCGTCTCTACTAAAAATACAAAAAATCAGCTGGGCATGGTGT
>NW_022436982.1:2445894-2476759 GCF_009761245.1 Sapajus apella
CAGCTGGGCATGGTGGCGCATGCCTGTAATCCCAGCTACTCAGGAGGCTGAGGCAGGGGAATTGCCTGAACCCAGGAGGCGGAGGTTGCGGTGAGCCGAGATTGCGCCATTGCACTCTCGCCTGGGTAACAAGAGCGAAACTCCCTCTCAAAAAAAAAAAAAAACCCTTCCATGCTTCATTTTTGGATGTAGAGTCATTGCTTTAAAAGAGGAAGATAGAAGCCTCTTGATGCTTACCACAGGCTGTGTTGTTACACTGCCTGTATAAAACGAAGAGGTAGAGTAAACCTGCTCCATATACACCTCAGCTCAGGCCCTGTGTCTGGTCTGTATTGCGAATGGGAGAACATAGAGAAAATGAAAAAAACAAAACAAAACAAAACAAAAACCAGCAAGATAGGATGGGTGCGGTGGCTCATGCCTGTAATCCCAGCACCTTGGGAGGCCAAGGCAGGCAGATACTTGAGGTCAGGAGTTCAAGACTAGCCTGACCAACATGGGGAAACACTGTCTTACTAAAGATATGAAAATTAGCCTGGTGTGGTGGCAGGCCCCTGTAATCCAAACTGCTCAGGAGGCTGAGGCAGGAGAATGCTTAAACCCAGGAGGCGGAAGTTGCAGTGAGCCGAGATCATGCCATTGCAGTCCAGCCTGGGCAACAGAGTGAGACTCTGTCTCAAAAAAGAAAACAACAAAACAGCAAGGTAGACAGTAGGGCAGATTGGGAAAATGGGAATGGTGATCTTGCATATTGCTGAAGGGAGGTACCATTGGCTATGTTCCTGCCCTTTCTAGACCTGGGAATATTTATATCTGCTTTAATGTCTGGAGATGTCTCTGAACAACTGCTTATCTCAGGACCTAACAACATTGTGTAGCTGCAAGTTGTTTGTTTTTATAAATATTTTTAGTTTTGGTGGAGGTAGCAGTTTACACCTGTTACAGTGTCTAGAGATGTGTCTATTGATGCTGACAACATCATGGAATTCCTGGAATGAATAAGAGAACAGTCTGTATTGGGAGAATGTGAAGCAATCTATTTACAATAGGTTGTAATATTGTAAACAGGGCAAGCACATTTCTTGGTAAAGAACTGGGTGATACATGATTTTTTTCATTATGAATATAATAAAAGCTGTCCATCCCTGTTTACATTTATAGAGCTTTATGTTCTTCATAGCCTAACAGATTAATTTGCTCAAGCCATGTAAAGAAAAATAAAGTAAAATATTCCTTTACTTGCACTAAAAAGGGGAACTAATGTTTAATGAGTGCTTACAACATGATGTAATTTAGGAGGAAAAGAGTCATAAAAATTCTTGAATTAGTTCTGTTGTTTCATGACATTCAGAGTGGAAATAACAGAACAGGCTTAGAGAAGTATGTCAGGTTCTCCTGTGACACACAGCCTTTAAGTGGTAGAACCAAGAGTCAAACCCAGCTTCCCTGACTCCCTTTCCAGTAAACCATCCATTACTTGACACTTGATGAAAAAGAATTCCAAGAAGAAGATGTTACCTGTGGCATTGATTATAGGGATTCCTATAGGAATATCTATAGGAATTATAGGAATACTCTAAGAAATGATCAGCACTTTAATGTGGAGCAAGTTTTACATAAAGCCCCTGATTGAGTGTACCAAATTGAGTTTTAAAGGCGTTCCTATTTTGACAGTGTACCCAACTGGAAAGTTTTTAAAGTGACATACTTTTCCACTGTAGCATTACCTAACATAATAAACACTAACTAATGAATACTTCATGAGCAGAGTAACTAACTCAACATGCTTATAGCAACAGGTTATCATGCTCACTTACTACACATTTATTCATTCAACACCTCCTTATTGATAGACTTCTGTATTGGCTCTGTACTAGGTGCTGCAGAAACCACAGTGGAAAACGCAGACTTAGTAAAATCTGTACCATTTTATGGATATGTTGCAATTTTTGCTGATAAAATACACATTAAAGCAACAAAGATCAAAAGAAGCAAAGAAGGACATTACATAATGATAAAAGGATCGATGCAACAAGAAGAGCTAAAGAAACTAAATATATATGCACTCAGTACAGGAATACCCAGATATATAAGACTTATAAAGAGACTTGGACTCCCACACAATAAAAGTGGGAGACTTCAACATCAATATTAGATCAATGAGACAGAAAGTTAACATCGATATTCAGGACTTGAACTCAGATCCGGAACAAGTAGACTTAATTAACATTTATAAAACTCTCCACTTAAATATACAAAATATACACTCTTATCAGTACTACATCACACCTATTTACAGATTTAAATGAAATATTGGTTGGCTGCTTGTTAATTATTTTCTTCCCTCTTTTTTTTTATGTCTCTATTATTAAACATAATTACAGGCATATCCATTTTTAGACTGCATTCTAGCCCAGGCAATAAAGCAACACCCCTGTTCTCACTCCCTCTTCCTCTCCCTCTTTCTTCCTTTCCTTCATTCTTTTTTTTTTATTCTTTCTCTAAAAAAAAAAAAAAAAAAGTAAAGAAAAATTTTGACAAGCTTGTATATATTCAAGGTGTACAGTGTAGTAATGTTATATACATATAGATTGTGAAATAATTACCACAATCAAATTAATTAACATATCCATCACTACCTATGTTGAGCCTTAGACAGCAGGAACTTTTAAATATTATAACTGAATAAACTTTCCCTACCTTAGCATTTATCACATAGAACTTTAATTAGTTATTTTTCTATATTTCCCACTCGACTTTTTGTTCTAAGAGAGCAGACAGCCATTATGTTGAGGCTTTTCTATTTAACACCTACCACAATACTTATAAATTATCCCCTGGGTTCAAAGAAAGCATTCTGCCTATCAGCTGATACTTCATAATTTGACTATGGGCTCCTTGTTATTACAAAAGAGTACATATCCATTTCTAAGAGAAATTCTGAAACAAGACTTCCACTGTTCATAATGCATTACTCTATTAAATATAAAGATGACAGATGATTTTGGTATGTTTCTTTTCTATGAAAGCATGTTGAATCATGGCACAGATTTAAGTAGAAGAAACTAAGCAAACACATATTAACATTTTCCCATTTTCAGAGTGAGGGTTAAAGACCAAAGTGATTCGTGAGTTAAACAAACTATTGAAACACTTACACTGAAAAAAGTTCTTTCATTGTTCCAAAACATCTGTATTGTTATCTCTGAATTAGGAACTGTCACTTGAAGCAAATACAGGTTAATAATCACATCAGGATAAACAGAGTAACCATTACCTCAAGCATTTATCATTTTTTTGTGTTACAAACATTTCAAATATACTATTTTAGTTATTTAAAAATGATGGATGCCGCATTTACCCTGATGTGTTATTACACCTTATATGCCTGCTTTAAAAATCTCATGTATTCTACATGTATCCACCTACTTGGTACCCATACAAATTAAAAATTAAAGAAGATGCATGTAGGCATCTGAAGTTCAGCCTAGCAAAAAATGAAGTAGAGCCAGGAGGGAGGGGGAGCTTAGCTTCAAGTTGTTCCCTTAGCTGAAACTGGACTAAGGGAAACGAGATGGGAAAAGTTCCTCTTGGCTACAGCTTTATATACAGAGGAGAAAGCATAAAAAACCAAGTTCTTTTATTGTTCCTGTACACACACCCCACTTCCTATAGGGTGCTTAATCCATTGTGTGGTTATTGTATGTTATACTGGCAAACTCTCACACATAAGCTTCAAGAAAATCCTGGCAGCATTTAGAAGGAGATTGAGCATGACTGAAGAGAATCTACCTACATAGTTTTCCCATGAATGCAAGGCCTGCCTGGAGTTTTTGTGCAAGACTGAGTGGAAGGAATGTTTAGCATGGAGTTTATTGTCTCTCAAAAATTGCTATAATGAAAAAGGGAAAAGCTTCAGTGTGCATGTATGTTCTTCTGGAAAGGTTTTACAACAAGCTAACTAACCACCCAACAAAACAAACAAAACGAAAATATCTAGAAAGGATGCAGCAAACTACTATGGCATGTGTATACCTATGTAAAATTCCTGCATGATCTGCACATGTACCCCAGAACTTAAAGTATAATAAAAATAAATAAATAAATAGATCCTGTTCTGTGAACTCAACAAAACCGTAAAACTGAATATAATATTAATCCTAATGATTGAAAAAGAATTCATTTTTGATGGCTGCATAATATTCCATGGTGTATATGTGCCACATTTTCCCTATCCAGTCTATTGTCGATGGGCATTTGGGTTGGTTCCAGGTCTTTACTATTGTAAACAGTGCTGCAATGAACATTCGTGTGCACGTGTCCTTATAGTAGAACGATTTGTAATCCTTTGGATATATACCCAGTAATAGGATTGCTGGGTCAAATGGACTTTCTATTTCTAGGTCCTTGAGGAATCGCCACACTGTCTTCCACAATGGTTGAACTAATTTACACTCCCACCAACAGTGCAAAAGTGTTCCTATTTCTCCACATCTTCTCCAGCATATGTTGTCTCCAGATTTTTTAATGATCACCATTCTAACTGGTGTGAGATGGTACCTCGATGTTGTTTTGATTTGCATTTCTCTGATGACCAGTGATGATGAGCATTTTTTCATGAGTTTGGGTCCTTTGTAGGGACATGGATGAACCTGGAAACCATCATTCTCAGCAAACTGACAGGAGAGCAGAAGATCAAACACCGCATGTTCTCACTCATAGGCGGGTGTTGGACAATGAGAACACATGGACACAGGGAGGGAAGCACTACACACTGGGGTCAGTTGGAGGGAAATAGGGGAGGGACGGTGGGAGGTGGGGAGCTGGGGAGAGATAGCACAGGGAGAAATGCCAGATGTAGGTGATGGGGAGGAAGGCAGCAAATCACACTGCCACGTGTGTACCTATGCAACAATTCTGCATGTTCTTCACATGTACCCCAAAACCTAAAATCCAATAAAATAAATAAATGGGGGAAAAAAAAACTCTGCTAAGAATAAAAAAAAAAATTAGATAAATAAAAGAATAAAATTTGATAGATAAATGAATGAATACAAAATTTTTTCAGGACAATTCGGTCCTCTCAATCTGAAAAAAAAAAAAAGAACTCTATCATGTGTGTTATTAATATGTTTCACTATCTAAAAGAATATTCAATCATGTAGTAGGAATGTCACATTACCATAATTTTCTTATATCAAATGCATGCATTTAGCAAGTACATTATGATAGTGTCTGCTCTGAAAGAAGAAAATCCGTTTTGTACTGAGCTTCACGATGCTGAAGTGTCTAATTTACTTTAAAAATAGATCAATATTTTAGAAGCAATTTTCTATTCTTTGTTTAGCATTTTAATACATTTAAATAAACTGACCTTGTTTCCACAAAGTATAAAATAAAATAGAGTTTGGTAATTATCTTATTAATAGGATCAATGCAGACACAATGTTAAGTGGACAAAGTTGTATTTCTTTGTTTTTCTATTTATTAAATTGTGTAATTTGACAAAATTGTTAATTATCCCATTTTCACTTTATTTTGTTCTGTAATACAATAATTATTATATGACTTTTTCACATGGTTGTAAATTAAATATAATTTATTGTGCAAAAAAAAAAAAAAGAATTCATATCAATGACAATAAAATAATAAGGAAGATGACTGTAGTTAAGGAAGGTGAACTAATTATAACTTAAAAATAGGATTGTAAATAATAGACACATAAATTAAGAAAAACCAGATCTGATGTGGAATATAAATCTGAGAGAGGTAAAAATAATATGAGAACATATTATATACATATATATGGCAAAGGGCATCAATATATCCAACATTAGGAGTCAGGAAGAAGAAATAGCAAAATGAAAACAAGAGAATGATCTAAGATGTACTGGAAGAAAGGTTTTCTTATGTGAAGATAAATTTGCAAAGTTAAAGTGACTTACAGTAGTCCCAGAAAAATTAAAAAAACAAGGCTCATACATACATGTTAAAAATAATAATTATAATTAATATAATCAATTATAATAATATTATAGACAATAATTACTAATTATAAAGCATTATCATTAATGATTACATATTAATTATATAATTATAATAATTCATTATAAGTAATTAATAATGATTGTTATTATTTTATTTTTTAAAAAAACAACTTATAAGCATTCAGGAGCACTGAGCCTCCTGGTCCCTCCCTCTATATCCCAAAAAGCAGTCTTATTAAAAGGAGAAATATTAGGCCATCCTGAGTCCATTCATATCATTAAAAATAAGGAAGGAGTAAAAAAGTATTTTTATAGAGTTTTGAGAATAAAAAAGGTCTGTGGCTAGAAAGTGCTTTACCCAGCATATATATATAAACTGTCATTTATATGACATTTTATATATAAATATATATATATAATGTCAAAAAATATATATATGACATATATATATGACAGTTTCATATATAAACTGTCATTTATATATGAAAACAATAGCAATATAATCTCAAATACACAACTGCATGCTTCATATAGAAATTACTAAATGTTGCATCTTAGGCAATGGAAGGATGATTTAAAATAAGTTCTCAAGAATGGAAAAAGTTGTCAATAAAAAAGAGTATCAGTACTAGTACTAAAGTGCAAAATGTAATCTAAATTTAAATATGATTACAGCTAAAATCATGCAAATGCCATAAGTCTTGAAAAAGAGTACACTAACATAACAAAAATTACTAAAAACAAAAATAATAAAAAATCTGAGATTGTATATCTAATAAAACAATAGAAGAGAGAACAAAGATGTAAGGAAGTAACTTTGTGAATTCAGTTGGTGCAGGTCAGAGTAAAATGCACTCGTATTTTTGTTAGTAATTAGAAAATATAGTTTCAATGTTGAAAATGATAATTGTACTGGTTACTATTATTACTCATTTTAATTTAATAATACATGTAATGATTTCATTTGTTATTAATACAGTAATATTCTTTATTGTTATATGATAAAATACATACAGCTTTAAAAATTGGCTCAGAAAGACAAAAAGGAAAATCATCCCCATGACACTTTGGACACGTGATATAAATGGGCTATAAAGAGGACACTATATGAAATTTACAACAGACTTTAATAATCTGACATTGTAGTTGTATTCAAATAAAAAGAGTCTTTAACCTCAAAATTTTAATTCCCAGCGAAGTTACTAATTTCAATCTTGATCAAAGTCTCTATGGATTGCTTTAATTATATGCTCAACAGTGAAGCAATCAGGTCAGTTACAAAAAAAAACAAATGTGCTGGGAAGCTTATGGTAGTGAAGCTTATTGTAGTAAAAAATTAGAAACTGCCAAAATTCATTATTAAAGAATTAATTAAACAAAGTATGACAGGTCTATGTTACAATGCAGCCATTATAAAGAGAGATAAAGATCTATGTTTCTTGAAATGGAGAGACTCACAAAACATGTTATTTATTAGAAAATATTGAAAAATGACATATATGATGATCTTATTTATGTAAGCAACACAGGTAAACATGTATCAAATATGTTTGTAAAAATATTTATAGGCTGGGCATGGTGGATCATGCCTATAATCCCAGCACTTTGGGAGGACAAGGTAGAAAGATCACTTGGGGCCAAGAGCTCTTTGAGGTTAACAACAGCCTGGGCAACATAAGGAGATCCCATCTCCACAAAAAATAAGAAATAAAATTTAAAAGTGAAAAATTTAAAAAAAGCAGTGGAAAATCTAGGTACAGAGAATTCAGGGAATTTGTTTTATGTCATTTAGCTTTTTGTATTAACTTTCTAAAAACATGTAATTGAAAAAATAAAAATATTAACATATAAATATTACTGAGAAGCACACAAAACTAGGAACATAATGGCAGGCTAGCTAGCCTGTATGAGGGAAAAAGATTCTGCAGGGATTTTTTTACAAAGCATTTGAGGAAAAGACAAATATTTAAATTAAAAAGCACAACAAAAAACTGAAAATCACAATAAGAAGAATACAAATAATGTCTAATAGCAAGATCTAAATAAATAAATAAATGGGATATCTTGTTGGCAATACATTTTGCACCAAATAGGCACTCAATATATAAGTTAAATCAACAATGCAGAAATAAAATATCCATTGAAAATATGGTTTTTAAATAAAAATTCGAGCAGGAAATAAAGTTTTATCATTTTAATATGTCAAGAACACACAAAAACATTTACATGTTAATATTCAACACTAGCAGAGGTGAGAAAAAATTGACATTCTTATACTCTGGTGCTCTGATTATAAACTATTAAAAATACAGAGATAAATTTGCTTGTATTTATGAAAATATACTATTCTAAGAATCATTAATTTTATTTATTTGGTAAAGATGTGTGTGAAGCCACGTTCACTGATATTTAGAATAGATTAGAACTAAAGACAAAAATCACATGATTAACTCAATAGATGCAGAAAAGGCCTTTGATAAAATTCAACATCCCTTCATATTAAAAACTCTCAATAAACTAGGTATTGAAGGAAAATCTCAAAATAATAAGAGCCATATGTGCAAACCAACAGCCAATATCATACTGAATAGGAAAAAGCTGGAAACATTCCCTTTGAAAACTGGCACAAGACAAGGATACCCCTCTCACCACTCTCATTAAATATAGTATTGGAAGTTCTGGCCAGGGCAACTGAGCAAGAGAAAGAAATAAAGGGTATTCAAATAGGAAGAGAAGTCAAACTATCTTTGCAGATAATATGATTCTATATCTAGGAAACCTCATCATCTCAGCCCAAAAGTTTCTTAAGTTGATAAGCGACTTCAGCAAAGTCTCAGGATACAAAATCAATGTGGAAAAATTACTGTACTAGCATTCTTATACACCAGCAATAGGCAAGACAAAGCCATATCATGAATGAACTCCCACTCATAATTGCCTCAAAAAGAATAAATTACCTAGGAATAGAGCTAACAAGGGAAGTGAAGGGCCTCTTCAAGGAGAACTACAACCACTGTTCAAACAAATCAGAGATGACAGAAACAAATGAAAAAAAAAAATCCATGTTCATCAATAGGAAGAGCCAATATTGTCGAAATTGGCCATACTGCCCAAAGCAATTTATATATTCAATGTTATTCCCATTAAACTACCATTGACATTCTTCACAGAATTAGAAAAAAATATTTTAAAATTTATATCGAACCAAAAAAGAGCATAAATAGCAATCACAATCCTAAGCAAAAAGAACACAGCTGGAGGTATCATGCTACCTGACTTCAAACTATACTACAGGGATACAGTAACCAAAACAGCATGGTACGGGTACAAGAACAGACACATAGATCAATGGTACAGAATAGAGAACCCAGAAATAACACCACACACCTACAACCATTGGCTTTTTGACAAACTTGACCAAGTAAAGCAATGGAGAAAGGATTCCCTATTTAATAAACAGTGCTGAAAATTGGCTAGCCATATGCAGAAAATTGAAACTGAAACCCATTCTTACACCATATACAAAAATCAATGCAAAATGAATTTAAAAATTTAAAACCCAAAACTATAAACTCTAGATGAAAAGCTAGGCAATATTCAGGACACAGTCATGGGTAAAGATTTCACGATGAAGATGCCAAAAGCAATTGCACCAAAAGCAAAAACTGACAAATGGGATCTAATTAAACTAAAGAGCTTTTCTCACAGCATAAGAAAGTATCACCAGAGTGAACTCACATCCTAAAGAATGGGAGACAATTTTTGCAATCTATCCATAGGACAAAGTTCTAATATCTAGCATCTACAAGGAACTTAAACAAATGCTTAGGAACTTAAAACAAATGCTTAAGAAAAAAAAAAAAAAAACAACTCCATTAAAAAATGGGCAAAGGACATAAACAGACATTTCTCAAAAGAAGACATACATAGGGCCAACAAACATGTAAAAACAAACAAACAAAAAAACTCAACCTCATTGATTAGAGAAACACAAATCAAAACCACAATGAGATATCATCTCATACAAGTGAGAATGGAGTAAAAAAATAACAGATGCTGACGAGGTTATGGAGAAAGCGGAGTGCTTTTACCCTGATGGTAAATTAGTTCAACAATTGTAGAAGATGGTGTGGCAATTACTCAAAGACCTAGAGTCAGATATACCATTTGACCCAGCATACCCAAAGGAATATAAATTATTCTATCATAAATATACACGCATGTGTGTATGTTCATTGCAGCACTATTCACAATAGCAAAGACACAGAATCAACTAAATGCCCATCAATAATAGACTGGAAGAAAATGTAGTACATATATACCATGGATTACTATGAAGCCATAAAAAGGAACAAAATCATGTCTTTTGAAGGAACATAGATGGAGCTGGAGGTCATTGTCTTCAGCAAAGTAACACACCAACAGGAAACCAAATACCTCAGAGTTTTTAGCATAAAGGGCTGCTGAATTTTGTTGAAGGTCTTCTCAGCATCTATTGAGATAACCATGTGGTTTTTGTCTTTGGTTCTGCTTATGTGGTGGATTACGTTTATAGACTTGCATATATTGAACCAGCCTTGCATACCTGAGATGAAGCCTACTTGATCATAATGGATAAGCTTTTTGATGTGCTGTTACAACCTGTTTGCCAGTATTTTATTCAAGATTTTTGCATCTATGTTTATCATGGGTATTGGCCTGAAATTTCCTTTTCTTGTTGAGTCTATGCTGGGTTTTGGTATCAGGATGATGTTGGTCTCATAAAATAATTTGGGAAGGATTCCCTCTTTTTGGATTGTTTGGAATAGATTCAGAAGGAATGGTACCAGCTCCTCTTTGTATGTCTGGTAGAATTTGGTGGTGAACCCATCTGGACCTGGGCTTTTTTTGGTTGGTAGGCTATTAATTGCTGCCTCAACTTCAGCTCTCGTTATTAGTCTATTCAGTGTTTCAACTTCTTCCTGGTTTAGGCTTGGGAGGGTGCAAGTGTCCAGGAATTTATCCATTTCTTCCAGGTTTACTGGTTTACGTGCATAGAGTTCTTTGTAGCAATCTCTGATGGTAGTTTATTTTTCTGTGGAATCAGTGGTGATATCCCCTTTATTATTTTTGATTGCATCTATTTAATTCTTCTCTCTTTTCTTTTTTATTAATCTGGCTAGTGGTCTATTTTGTTGATCTTTTTAAAAAAACAGATCCTGGATTTATTAATTTTTTGTAGCATTTTTTGTGTCTCTATCTCCTTCAGTTCTGCTCTGATCTTAGTTATTTCTTGTCTTCTGCTAATTTTTGAGTTTTTTTTAATCTTGCTCCTCTAGCTCTTTCAATTTTGATGATCAGGTGTTGATTTTAGATTTTTCTTTGCTTCTCATGTGGGAATTTATTTCTATAAATTTCCCTCTAGAGATTGCTTTAAATGTGTCCCAGAGATTCTGGTATGTTGTGTCTGCATTCTCAGCTTCAAAGAACATCTTTATTTCTGCCTTCATTTCATTGTTTATCCAGTCAACATTCAAGAGTCAGTTGTTCAGCTTCCACGAAGTTGTGCGGTTCTGAGTTAGTTTCTTAATCCTGAGTTCCAATTTGATTGCACTGTGGTGAAAGACTGTTATGATTTCCATCCTTCTGTATTTGTTGAGGTGTGATTTACTTCCAAGGTGTGTGAGGAGGTGTGAGGAGATGCTCAGAAGTTTGAATATTCTGTGGATTTGGGGTGGAGAGTTCTGTAAATGTCTAATAGGTTTACTTGGTCCAGATCCGAGTTCAATTCCTGGATATCATTGTTAATTTTCTGTCTTGATCTAATATTGACAGTGGAGTGTTGAAGTCTCCCATTATTATTGTGTGGGAGTTGAAGTCTCTTTGCAGGTCATTAAGAACTTGCTTTATGTATCTGGGTGCTCCTGTATTGGGTGCATATACATTTAGGTTCATTACCTCTTCTTGATGCATTGATCCTTTTACCATTACGTAATGCCCTTCTTTGTCTCTTTTGATCTTGGTTGGTTTAAAGTCTATTTTATCAGAGACTAGAATTGCAACTCCTGCTTTTTTTGTTCTGAATTTGCTTGGTAAATCTTCCTCCATCCCTTTTATTTTGAGCCTATGCATGTCCCTGCATGTGAGATGGGTTTCCTGGATAGAGCACACCGATGGGTTTTGACTTTTTATCCAATTTGCCAGTCTGTGTCTTTTGATTGGGGCATTTAGTCCATTTAAGTTTAATATTGTTATGTGTGAATTTGATCCAGCCACTTTGATGCTAGCTGGTTGTTTTGCCTGTTAGTTGCCGCAGTTTCTTCATTGTGTTGATGCTTTTTACCATTTGGTATGTTTTTGGAGTGGCTGGTGCTGGTTGTTCCTTTCTATGTTTAGTGCTTTTTTCAGGAGCTCTTGTAAGGCAAGCCTAGTGGTGATGAAGTCTCTCAGCAAGTGCTTGTTCATAAAGAATTGTATTTCTCCTTCGCTTATGAAGCTTAGTTTTGTTGGATATGAAATTTTAGGTTGAAAGTTCTTTTCTTTAAGGATGTTGAATATTGGTCCCCACTCTCTTCTGGCTTGTAGGGTTTCTGCCGAGAAGATCCGCTGTGAGTCTGATGGGCTTCTGTTTGTGGGTAACCTGCCCTTTCTCTCTGGCTGCGCTTAGCATTTTTTCCTTCATTTCAACCCTGGTGAATTTGGCGATTATGTGCCTTAGGGGTTGTTCTTCTTGAGGAATATGTTTGTGGGGTTCTCCGTATTTTCTGGACTTGAATATTGGCCTGCCCTGCTAGGTTGGAGAAGTTCTCCTGGATAATATCCTTAAGAGTGTTTTCCAGCTTGGATTCATTCTGTCCATCACATTTAGGTATGCCTATAGAAAGTAGGTTAGGTCTTTTCACATAATCCCATATTTCTTGGAGGTTTTGTTCATTTATTTTTACTTTTTTTTCTAATCTTGCCTTCTCATTTTATTTGAGTTGATCTTCCATCTCTAATATCCTTTCTTCTGCTTGGTCGATTTGGCTATTGAAACTTGTGTATGCTTCATGAAGTTCTCATGTTGTGTTTTTCAGCTACATTAATTCATTTATATTCTTCTCTAAGCTGTTTATTCTCGTTAGCATTTCATCAAATCTGTTTTCAACGTTCTTAGTTTCTCTGCATTGGGTTAGAACATGATCTTTTAACTCAGAGAATTTTGTTATTACCCACTTTCTGAAGGCTGTTTCTGTCCATTCATCACTCATTCTCCAACCAGCTTTGTTCCTTTGCTGGTGAGGAGTTGTGATCCCTTGGAGGAGGAGAGGCATTCTGGTTTGGTTGTTTTCATCCTTTTTGTGCTGGTTTCTTCCCATCTTTGTAGATTTATCTACCAGTGGTCTTTGTAGTTGGTGACTTTTGGATGGGGTCTCTGAGTGGACATCCTTTTTGTTAATGATGAAGTTATTTCTGCTTTTTTGTTTTGCTTCTAACAATCAGGCCCCACTGCTGTAGGACTGCTGGAGGTCTACTCCAGATCCTGCTTGCCTGGAGATTACCTGTGGTAGCTGGAGAACAGTAAGGGTTGCTGCCAGTTTCTTCTTCTGTTATCTTTGTCCCAGAAGGATACCCGCCAGATGTCAGCCTGAGATCTCCTTTATGAGGTGTCTCTTTGGATATATGGGGGTCGGGGAGCTGCTTGAAGAGACAGTCTGTCCCTTATGGGAGCTCAAGTGCTGAGCTGTGAGCTCAGTTTTTCTGTTCTGAGCTGCTGGGCAGGTATGTTTAAGTCTGCTGCAGGGGAACTCATAACCACCTCTTTTCACAGGAGCTCTGTCCTGTGAAAGTGGGGCTTTATTTGTAGGTTCCTAATGTGGTGCTGCCTTTTTTCAGAGCTGCCCTGCCCAGTGAAGAGGTAGCCTAGTCACAGTCTGCGAGCAGAGGCATTGCTGAGCTGCCGTGGGCTCTGCCTAGCTGCTGTGTGAACTTCTTGCAATTTTATTTATAGAGGTATAGTTAGAACTGCCTTGGAAATGGTGGTCTGCCTCAGTAATAGCGGACTGCCTCCGTAGTGGCGGACTGCCTCGGTAATGGTGGACTGCCTCGGTAATTGCGGTCTGCCTCAGTAGTGGTGGACTGCCTCGGTAATGGCGGATGCCCTTCCCCCCACAGAGCTGGCCTGTCCTGGGTCCAGTCATGCTTGCTGTGAAACTCTCAATGCAGAGTGTTTCAGATCACTGGTCTTTGTGCGGGTGGGACCCACTGAGCCAGATCACCTGGCTCTGTGTTTCAGCCCCGTTTTTTTTTTTCAGTTGAATGGGTGATTCTGTCTACCAGGCATTTCTGGTGCCCAGATTTGTGTGAGTTTTTGTGCGGAGACCTACTGTGCCGGCTGTTTCCATGCTGGAGACTTGTGGTGCTTTTCCAATTGGGAATCCCCTGGTCTGTGGGCAGTAAATATTTGTTTGGAAATGTGGTGATCACTCACCCTCTGTGTTGTCACTGGGAACTGCACTCCAAAGCTGTTTCTATTCGGCCACTTTGGATTGCCTTCCTTTAGTTTTCATAAGAAACATATTTTACTTTGGTAATAAAAAGTGATACCTCTATAAATGTTATAAATGTATAATAAAACAGAATGGCAAGATAGGAAGAATTTCAATGCACATTTGTTTTTATTCTCTTAAGATTGCCTGCGGCTCTGCTAGGATGTATATGCATTATGTTTTATGCCTAAGTGGCAATGGATCTACATACAAAATGATTCTTCAAATGACTATAAAGGTCATCGTTTCCAAATGCCAGAAGGTAAAAAAGGCTTTGGAACAGTGATAGTTGACATTAATGAGCCCTAATTATGGACCAGGCAACATCCTAAGAGCTTCATATGAATTAGCTCATATCCTCTACACAGTAGATTTAAGAGGTAGATATTATTATCATCTGCATTTTTCAGATGAAGAAATATGGGCTTAAATAAATCAAGTACATTGTTTACATTCAGTAGTTAGTAAAAAGAAGAGGTTGAATTTAGAATCAAGTAGCCCAATGCTCCCATGAGGAATGTTTATGAAAATCCTTTCGCTTTTTGAAATTTAATAAATTCACTTCCTTTACTTTTGAAAATTTGAAGCTAATCATGCAGCATGTCTACAGAGAGCTGACAGAGAAGCCATGTTGTCTCTAGAGGCTACAGGAGAGAATAATCTAAACTGATGTGCTGCCTCAAATTGCTCTGACTTGGAATTCATTAAGGGAGATTCTTAAGCCAATTTGTTCAGCAACTGTGCATAAGAGACAATGTCCTGTCAAAGTGGCGTCAAATCATGCCAAGCCTCTCAATGGCTCATTCTAAGAGACACCTGTCAAAAGAATGTAATGGCAATCTGGTGTTCTCACAACCACATGCGGAAGAAAAATGTTCATCTCTTAAACACAGCTCTATATTTTTATTTAAACATTTAAGGGTGACGAATAATTTTACCTTCTAATTCAGGAAAAGGGCTGGGGATAAGAACTTCAATCCTCTGTACTTTTCCTATAAATGGGTGCTTTCTGGGGGGAAAATATCTTCCTTGATATTTTAAGTATAAATGTTAGTTTCTCAATTCAAGTATATATAACCACTTTGTTTCTTCTTTCCAATTGTTTCAGTTACCCCAATAGCAATTGTTAAGTTAACAGCAACATTAACTTAACTTTGAAGGTTAAGTTGAAGCTATATAGTTATTTTTCTTTCTTTTTTGAAATTCATGTGCCTAGGTCAATTAAAATCCCAGGAAGCCTCAAAAGAAAAAGAAACAGGTGCTAAACTATGTATTAGCTGAAAAACAAACAAACAAAAGCAGTCACTTTTTTCTTCAGAATTAATTCAGTAACTTTTACTGAGAATTACTGAATGTTATGTGTCGAGGATACAAAGATTAATAAACCAGAGACCTTGGCAGTCAGAGCTGACTGGTAAAAACACAAAAATGTAAATGAATAATTAAACACACCATCCAGACTCAAACCCTGCTGAGAATGAAGAGGATTATAAACATGCACAAACACAGTGAGAAGAAATGTGCAAGAGCCCTACGGTCAATGTGATATGAAAGAACAAAAGCGGGATCACCTAACCATTTTGGGAACATAAGAAAGGTTTCCAAAAGGGGACAAAGTTTCATCTAATCTGTGGCAATTAGATGAAAAGAGAAAGAAGAAGAAAAAGGAAGAAGAGGAGAAAGGGGAGGAGGAATAAAAGGAGGAAAGAGAGGAAGGGGAGGAAGAGGGAAAGGCACAAAGCATTAAATTAAATTGCTTATGTTTCCACAAATATGGCTTGCCATGTGGTTTGCTTAGGGACTGTAAAATTGAATATCTGTTTTATTTAACTTCTAATTAGTTTTCAGTGCCTATGCAACTTTCCCTTTTTGGTTCTTCTAATTCCCATGACTGAGTTTTAAGCACTATTACACCTACTTATAGCAATTAAGTGCTATAAGGGATGAGGGACCAGAGAATCAGTACTTCTACAAATCTCTGTAGGACATGATCCTGGGTGGAGAACTGCTGGCCCAGAGTGACTGAGGCAAGCAGAAGCAGCTGTGATCATACCATGAGACCATCCAATACTATGTATTTTTTTTAAAAAGAATGTTTAACATGAGATCTTTCTACTTAACACATTTTTAAATGCACAATACAGTATTGTTAACCATAAGAACAAGTTTGTAAGATTTTTAGAATGTATTCATTTTATTCATTGAGGTTGTAAATCAGATATCTAGAATGTATTCAATTTATTCATCATAACTGAAACTTGATATTCATCCAGTAGTGTTTGATAAAGATGTGACTAAGAGAATAAGAGAACTTAGCTCTAATGCATCTGTTAGCAATACACATGACGTTTCTGAAATCTAAAAATTGAAAAAAAGAAAATTTGGGGTTTTATTTGTGATGGTGCTGCCAGTGAATTCATTTTGGGAACTGACCAGAACCCTATAATAATGTCAGTAGGATTTCATTTCTTGCTTTATTAGCAGAACTTGATTTGGCATTTTTTATAAAATTGCCATTTGAGGGCAAGATAAGGGTAACATCTATGGAACATCACATGGTCATATGTCCTACCTTAGATAAAGGTGGAAAGGCAGCTTGAAATATCAGACCTCAGGGTCCACTACCACCCAGGTTCAACTCTGGGGAGGAATCATCAAGATGGGTATCCAATGGAAGTATGTATCTGGTCTCTTTCACTGGCCGTTGTACAGCACACTTATATTTTTTTCAGGAACACTTTCCTGCCAATATTACCATGTATGTTCTTGAAGATTAGGCACTAAGTGCATGGAAAAATGAGTTACAAAGGCTCAAGGAAGCCCTAAGAAATGCTATTAGAAAAAGGATAAATACTGATTTTCTAGGTTTCCAGTTATTTCATTTTAACCATATTACTATAGATATGTTACTTGTTATATTCATACACTGTAATAAAGCAAGCCAACAACCACCAAAAACTTTTTGTCGAAATATTCTTCTCTAAAATCCCCAAATTCCCAAGAGATATTAAGAGATCAATTGAGAAATAATCTTGAAGTTAAAAGCCAAAGATCAATGCTCCCCACATGCCACAGACTTTGAAGGTATCTTGATAGTTAGCTTCTAGATGGGGCCAGATGGAAGAAACAGACCTCTGGTTAATTCTTACAATTCCTTCCTGGAGAAGCAGCTGTAGGAATACAAAAAGTAAGCAGAGGAGACCATGGCAAATGCCACACACCGCCTTTAATTTGCAAAGATAGAGCACGTGGTGGTCTCCCCACGAAAGCCCTTTATCTGTGAGAAATCAATAGTGCCAGGAATTAGTTGCACCCAAACCAACAGCACCATGAAAATCAGACAGAGGCAGGAGGTGGCATGCTGCATTCTGAGGATTGAAGGACAGCATATGGTTTTTCTGTAGAGCACTTAGGCTTTTGCATTCAAATCCTTTAGAAAGACATATATACATCTTTTGATATCTGTTACTGCAGATATCTGTTTCTGCATATTTATCTAGAGAAATGGTTCTGGGTATTCACAAAGATTTAGCTACATTTCACTGTTATTTATAGTAGCATAGAATTATAAACAATTAATATAACCATAATAAAATATTTTTAAAATGTCATAACTATAAATGAATATTATTCTATTTTTAAATATTACATTTGAAAGCATTAGTTAATTGCATTGAAAAGCGGTCCCAATTAATTGTCCTTAAGTGACATAGCAGGTCTTATTAAAACACCACTTGTGTAAAATAATATAAAGTGCACATACACTCTATTTCTAAAAATCCTTAACTCAAATGCATGTTTTGCCCAAATTTCTGAAATCAGGTGTGTCTTATAACTTTTGTCAAAAGATTTTTGGCAGCCACCAAACCAGGGAGTGAGTTGAGACATGGTTATGATTACTTGCCCATGTGAGAACATCCTAGTACACAGGGGAGCTTGTTGACCGATTATCAGGTTATGCTCACTGCTACCATCTCAGGCATTAATATTTAAATGTGCATTTTAATTATTGCCAAACTATTTTCCAAAAGATTATGCTGGAATAAAACATTGACATTAAAAGTTATAGTTTATACTGCAAAAGTTATTGTGATACAATTAAAGACAGCAAAAATTATTACATCAAACGGGATCCTGGAATATTCATAGATGTCACTCCAGTGCCAAACATCATCTGTCAAAATCTTCTATCAGACTTCCAAGGAAACCTTTTCAATGTTCTGCCTTGGTATGCAATTACAAACAAATAAAACAAAAATATCCCAGGCCTTCAATAAATTCTAAAATTGACTTGAAATCCAGCTTATTTTGGTTTTCCTTGAAATTGCACCACTGAGTATAAAGGGCCTGAAAAGGCCAAACTACTGATGAGGAAACAGGAAAAGCAACAAGCCTCTGTGATGCTGATATTGCTGTCTGTGGCCAAAGTGATTCACAAAAATTTTGTCTCTAAGTATAAAGAAGCTTTGATTCAAATTTTTGTGATGTGGAAGAAGAAAATGTTGAGCATTCTTAGAACAGGCTTCAAGATGACTGACTAGAGGAATCTGATACTGATCTCCTTTCCAAAGAAAACCCAAAATAATGAGTTGACAATCATACTTCAAATAATCTAAGAGAAAACACTGCAATTTCACAGAGAAGTGACAGGAAAGCATCTATGGCAAGGAAGGAGAGTGAAGCGAGGCAGCTTGTTCAGCCAGGATTGGCTGGGAGGCTAGAGAGATTCCCCAGCGTGAAGACGGGTAAGTGACAGACTCCCAAGTAATCTACATTTCCACTGCAGGCCCTCACAATCCTAGCCACAGTAAAGCCCCCGGGCCCTTGCAGGTCCTGAAGCTAACACAGGGAGGTACTTGGAGACAGTGCAACAGCACTGTTCCAGAGAGGGAACTCACACTGGGTCCCACAAACTCTCTGAGTTCTAAGTAGCTACAGCAAGGTACCATATTGAGACTCCAGCCCACATCAGATTGCATCCTGCCTGGGGCTCCAACAGCCCCTGCATCTCCACATCCTTGGAGCTCTATTGACATCCTCACCCAAGACACTGCTGTAGCTGGCTCCTGCCACAAAAAAGGAAGCACAAGCCAATGGCAATGGCCTTGCTGCTACGAAGCAGCAAAACTGGTGCACATTTTTACATGCCCCAAGAAGAAACTCTCCTACCTACAGATGCTGCCACTGCAGGCTGCTGCAGCTAAAGCCAAAGCAAGAGCAAAGAGGGCATGCTCCTCATCCCACTGCTGCCATTGAAAGCAACCCCACCCTCACCAGCAGCAGAGATGCAGTGCAGTTGCCACTGCTCCTACTTGTGCATTCTGCTGGGGTCCTGGGGATTACACCACCACCTGCCATGGTCAGGACACACATCCAATGCTAGGGGGCCTGAAGACAGGGCTACCTGGTCCAGATCCACCTACCCACTGCCCAAGCATGCCATCCAGAGACCTGGGGAATGCCCAGCCCAGTCCACCTCTATTGGACTGAAGCACTCCTCCTGAAGACCTGAAATTGGGCTCACCCAATCTGCTGGTACTGGTACAGCTGATACCCACCCATATGGGCCACCTGTGAGCCTAGGGATTGGCTTTCCCAGCCTGTCATAGCCACTGTAAACACCGGAGTGAACTTTTTAGAAGCCAGAGGGTTGCCCTCTCACTGTGTTGCCATTGTCCATATCACATCCACTGCTTGTCCAAGAACATGCCCACCTGCCTGGCCCATCACTGTCATTGCCAACACCTGAGCAAGCTGACTGGAGGCCCAAGAGTTAGCCCAACTGGACCCTCTAACACTGATGCCAGTGTATGTCACTTTAGAGCCAAAAAATTGGCCCACTACTGCCACCAATGGGGCATGAGTACAGGCCCATCTGGTGCCCTGTCCCCAGCAACACTTCACCACAGCCTCCACTAACCACAGCACCATAACAAACATCACTGATGTTTGTTCACTAGAAAACCTGAACAGACCAATAATGAGTAATGAGATTTAATCAGAAAATAAGTCTTCCAACCAAGAAAACTCTGGGACCAGATGGCGTCACCATCAAATTTTACAAAACATTCAGAGAAAATTAACACCAGTTCTCCTCAAACTACTCTCAAAAATGAAGAGAAACAAATTCTCTCTAAGACATTCTGAGGCCAGCATTACCCCAATACCAATACGAGACAAGGACACAATAAAAAAAGAAATCTACAAGCCAATATCCCTGATAAACATAAACACAAAAATTCTCAACAAAATACTAGCAAATTGAATCAGAAAGCACAGCATAAAGATAATACACAATGATCAACTGGGACTTAACCCAGGGATGCAAAGATGGTTCAACATATACAAATCAATAAATGTACTATATAACATTAACAGAATGAAGGACGAAAACTATGTGATCATTTCAATACATACAGAAAAAGCAATGGATAAAATTCAACATCCCTTTATGATAAAAAATCTCAACAAACTAGGCATGGAAGGAACATACCTCAACATAATAAAGAGCATATACAATAAAACCCCAGCTAACATTCCACTTTTTTAGGGAAAAGCTGAAAGCCTTCTCTTTAAGTCCTGGATCAAGACAAGGATGCCCACTTTCACCTCCTATTCAGCACAGTACTGGAAGTTTTAGTCAGAGAAATCAAGCAGGAGGAGAAAAAAAAAAAAAGCCAAAGATATTCAAATTGGAAAAGAGAAAGTTAAATGTTTCTTTTTGCAGATGACATGATCTTATATCTAGAAAAACCTAAAGATTAAAAAAAAAAACAAAAACCTCAGAAATGATAAATCAACTCAGCAAAGTTGGAGGATACAAAGTCAACATACAGAAATCAGTAACATTTCTATACACTAATAATGAACTAGCAGAGAAGAAAGGCAATCTCCTGTACAACAGCCACAAAATATTTAAAATATATATGAGTAAATTTCACCAAAGAGATTAGACAACTCTACAAAGAAAATTACAAAATGCCGATGAAAGAAATTGAGGAGGCCACAATTGGAAAGACATCTCATGCTCATGGATTTAAATAATTAATATAATTAAAATGATGACACTGTCCAAAGCTATCTACATATTTAATGCAATATTTATCAAAATACCAATGTCATTTTTCACAGAAATAAAATTCTAAAACTTACATGAAACCAAAAATTAGCCTGAATAGCCAAAGCAATCCTGTATAAAAAGAACAAAGCTGGAGCCATCTCATCGCCTTACTCCAAAACATATTACAAGGCTATAGTAATGAAATAGCATGGTATTGGTATAAAAACAGCAACACAGATTCAATGAAACAGAATATACAACTCAGAAATAAATCTGATACTTCCAGCCAACTGAATTTAAATAAAGGCACCAAGAACATACATTGGGGAAAGAACATCTTCTTCAATAAGTGGTGTTGGGAAAATTGGGTATTTATAAAGAGGAATGAAACTATACCCCGTCTCTCACTATATACAAAAATCAACTCAAGATGAATTAAATACTTAAATATAAGACCTGATGCTATAAAACCACTAGATCAGTACATTGGTGGAGGCAAATATTTTATGCCTAAGACCTCAAAAACACAGGCAAGAAAAACATAATAGACAAACAGGACTATATTACACTAAAAAGCGTCTGCACAGTAAAGGAAACAATCGACAGAGTGAAGACACAATCTGTTGAGTGGGAGAAAATATTTGCAAACCATTCATTCAATAGGGGCTAATATTTAGTATATTCAGGGAACTCAAACAACTGAACAATAAAAAACCAATAATCCCATTAAAAGTGGAGAAAGGACATGAACAGACATTTCTCAAGAGAAGACATACAAACAGCCAACAGGTATTTTAAAATGCTCAACATTACTAACCATCAGGGAAATGAAAATCAAAACAAGTAGATATCTTACCCTTTGGAAATGGCTATTATTAAAAAGAGGGAAAAATAACAAATGCTAGTCAGAATGCAGCGAAAAGTGAACTAAAATACAGTGATGTTGGGAATGCAAATTATACAACTACTGTGATAAACAGTATGATTTCTCAAAAAAGCAAAAATAAAGCTACCATTTTATCCAGCAATCCCACTGCCACTGGATATTTACCAAAAAAAAAGTAATCAGTATATCAAAGGAATACCTGCTGCCCCATGTTTATTGCAGCACTGTTCACAATAGCCAAGAAATAGAGTCAACTAGGTGTCCATGAATAGATTAATGGATAAAGAAAATGTATGTAAACACAATGGAATACTATTCAGATATTAAAAAAATAAAATTATGTCGTTCATGACAACATGAATGGAACTAGAGGATATTATTGTTAAGTAACGTATACCAGGAACAGAAAGCTAACACATATTCTCACTCGTATGTAGAAAATTTAAAAAAAGCTGATCTCATAGAAGTGAAAAGTAGAATAGAAGACACTACAGGTTGGGAAAGAAGGGGAAAGGATAAAATACATATGGCTTTGTTAAAGGATACAAAATGACAGCTATATACGAGGAGTAAGTTCTAGTGTTCTGTAACTCTGTAGGATGAATATAGTTTACAATAACATAAGGTTTACGAAAGCTAGCAGATACAACACAAAGAAATAAATGTTTCTCAACACAGATAAATGATGTCCTAATTACCCTAATCTGATTACTGCACGTTGTTATGTACTGAAATAGTATTATGTATCTCATGAATATGTACAATTATTATCTGTCAACATAAATTTCAAAAAAATCACAAAAACATAATAGGATTATTTTTCACATTAAATTAAACCAATAAAACTGATTGAAGAAGAATCAACATTTTATAATATTCAACTTTACTATTTAGGAGTATGATATATTTTCCTATAGAGTTTAACTAACAAACATAAAAGATAGCTAGAATAATTAATTTTCTTTATCTGGATTATCCACATTTCTTATTAACATTATTTATATGTGTCTTATAAGTTTTACAGTTTTATAAATGAAATTTTGGTCATATATTACAAACTTTTTTGGAGGACACAGAAAAGTTATTGATTCCTACATATGTGTTATAGATTTCACTCAGAGTTCATTATTGTATTAAATATACTTGTTTTTTGTCTCAAGTTTTTGGAAATATAATCATGATAGTTAGTTGCTAAGTGATGAAATTGTAGAACTATCCAGTATTTGTGATCTATTATTTAATCCACTATTAGCCAACGTTTCTCTCGTTTTTCTATTTGACTTGGTGATGCTGTAAAATAGTTTCATAAATTTCCTAACTTTAAAACATCCTCTCATCACTAAGATAAACTCTACTTGATCATGGTAGATTGGTCTTTTAATATGCTGTTGTAATTTATTTTCTGGTATTTCATTTGCATACTTTGCTTCTAAATTCTTAAGTGATTTTTGTCTTTTTTTTTTTTTTTTGCACTGATTGTTGTATTTTGACTTCAAGGTTTTTCTAACTTCAGAAAATAAATGGAATACAGTAGTCTTTCATCTTTTCCTGTACTCATACAAAATTAAAATTGTTTTTGGAAAATATGAAATACATTGTTTTAAAAACTATCAAAGGATCTTTGGGGCCAATTTATTGAAATAACTATTTTATACTGATTTTAAGATATATAGACCTGTAGAAGATGGGGTATATGGCTGTATATAAATTCAAGAAGGAAATTTGGTTTATTATAATATTAAAAATGATTAATTTTAGGTGAAGCCATTTGGGAGGTTTTTTAATTGTTCTTTTTATCTCTCTATGCTATGCTTTCCAAATTACCTATAATTAATATATTATACTTAGAACAAAAGGCTAAAACATATTAATGAAGGATGTAAATTCCCACATTACATAATTCAGAAGTGCTGTAGTGGCTTCAAAATATCAGTTTATACCAGTTCTCAATTTCACGTAATATTTAAATATATTTATCTAAAATCAGGGGACTAAATTTATTCTGCAGAACTTGGCACACAGAGTTTCTTTACGCAGAGTCAAAAACTGAGAAAAACTTCCCTAAAAGCCTCATTATATAAAAATAATTCATTGTAAACATGATGAATATTGTTATAGTACCAATATTAGAATAGCTTGTAAAATTCCATCTTTTTCTTATATAGATCATGAGTCTGAAAAACATAGACTTGCAATACATGAAGATAGAAATTGACGGATCTTTTTAACAGAGAATCTTTAAAGCATAAGACTCGGTAGAAAGTAACTTTTTTTCATAGAATAATTCCTCAGAAAAAAAGATATCTTAGATGCATGCTCTTAATGTATTTCATTTTACAAATTGTTTTATAAAGTAATTGCAATCTCCTAATCAAAATCCAAATGTATATGAAGATGTATAAGGTTAAAAAAGCTTAGTTGAGGTGTGAGAGATTTTCCTACAATTTTCAAGATTATAAAGTTCCAATAATTAAGACAGTGCAGAGCTAAACACAATAGAATAAAGGGACTAGAAATGAATCCATGATTACAGGCATACTCATTATATACAAAGGTATTTCAATAAATGATACTGGGACAGTTAGATCTCTATATAGGTAAAATGACATTAGACATCATACAATACACAAAAGTCAATGAGTACATGTAGACGTAAATGGAAAAGGCAAACAAGACTTTTAGAAGATAATATAGAATATTCTTAACTAGGAGATAAAAAACTATCATAGACAAGACAACAATGTTCTGTGTATTAAGGAAAATGATAAATCCAACTATGCTAAATTACAGAAGATATCACAAAGAGATACAAGCCAAAGAATGAGAGATAATACTTATAATATATATGATTAATAAAAAACTTATGTAAAGAACATTTGCAAATCAGTATTTTAAACAACACAATAGAAATGTGGACAAAATTTTATTTTTTGCTTTTTAAAAATTTTCTTGGCTAGTTACAATAATCTTTTTTTTAAATTTTCTTCCCAATTTTTATTTTAGGTTCAGGAGTACACGTGCAGGTTTGCAATTTAGGTAAATTGCATGTCACAGGGGTTTAGTGTACAGGCTATTTCATCACTCAGGTAATAAGCATAGTACCCAAAAGGTAGTTTTTTAAATCATTACCCTCCTCCCACTTTCCATCCTCAGGCAGGACCCAGTATCTATTGTTCCCTTCTTTGCGTCCATGTGTACTCATGTTTAGCTCCCACTTATAAGTGAGAACATGTAGTTATTTGGTTTTCTGTTCTTGTATTAATTTGCTTAGAACAATTGTCTCAAGCTCCACCCATTTTGCTGCAAAAGATATAATTTTGCTCTTTTTGTGGCTTCATAATATTCCATAAAGTATACGTACTACATTTTCTTTATCTAGTCCACCATTGATGAGCATCTAGGTTGATTCCAATGTCTTTGCTATTGTGAACAGTGCTGCAATAAACATACGCCTGCATGTGTCTTTATGGTAGAATGATTTATATTCTGTGGGATATATATCCAGTCATGGGATTGCTGGGTCAAATGGTTGTTCTGTTTTAAGTTCTTTGAGAAATCTCCAAACTGCTTTTTACAGTAGCTGAACTAATTTACTTTCCCACCAGCAGTGTATAAGTATTCCCTTTTTTGTGTGATCTTGCCAGTGGCTGTTGTGTTTGGATTTTTAATAATTGTTATTCTAACTAGTATAAAATGGTATTTCATTGTGGTTTTGATTTTCATGTTTCTAATGATTACAGATGTTGAACATTTTTTCATATGCTTGTCGGCAGTGTGTGTGTCTTCTTTTAAGAAGTGTCTGTTTATGTCCTTTGATCTTTTAAAAATAGGGTTGTTTTTTGCCTGTTAATTTGTTGGAGTTCCCTATAAATTCTGGATATTAGGCATTTGTCATTTGCATACTTTGTATTTTCTCCCATTCTGTAGGTTGTTGGTTAACTTTTTTGATAGCTTCTTTTGGTCTTCAGAAGCTCTTTAGTTAAATTAGGTCCCACTTGTCAATTTTTGTTTTTGTTGCAATTGCATTTAGAATCTTCATAATAAAATATTTGCAAGAGCCTATGCCCAGAATGGTATTTATTAGGTTTTCCTCTAGAGTTTTTATAGTTTTCTATTTTAAATTTCAATTTTTAGTTTACCTTGAGTTGATTTTTGTCTATAATGAAAGGAGCGGGTCCAGTTTCAATCTTTTGCACATGGCTAACCTGTTATCCCAGCACCACTTATTGAATAAGGAGCTCTTTCCCCATTCCTTTTTGGTGACTTTGTCAAAGATCAGATGTTTTTAGGTGTGTGGCTTTACTTCTGGGGTCTCTGTTTTGTCCTATTGATCTGTGTGTCTGTTTTGTACCAGTACCATGCTGTTTTGGTTTCTGCAGCTTTGCAGTATAGTTTAAAGTCAGGTAATGTGAGGCCTTCATTCTTTTTGCTTAGGACTGCTTTGGCTTTTCAAGGTCTTTTTTGGTTCCATATAAATTTTAGAATTTTTTTCTAATTCTGTAAAAAATGCCATTGGTTTATAGGAATATCATTGAGTCTGTAATGGGTCCGGGTAGCTATATATGTTATATTCATAAGTGTATATAAAAATATATAATACATATACTGCAAAAAATTATCTGGAATTTACTTCTTCATATATTGTAAAGGAGGGCCTATTCTTTTTAAATCAGCAAATATTTTTGACTTTTCCATGTATGTTTTTGTATACATGTAGCTTTTCTTTTGTTGATTGCACTAGATGAGGTATAATGAAGCATTTATAAGTATGGTGTTTGAAGCTGTTTTGGTCCTGTCTCTTGTTAGGCATATGAATGGGAGCAAGTAACCTATATTAATTTTCTGTATTCTACTTCATCAGCCTTATTTTATCTTCCATAATACTTTGTTCTACTTAAAATATTTTAAATTGAACATCTATATAATTCCTCTGTTTTGCTAATAATTAATGTATTTAATAGTGTGCTTTTTCATAGGTTTTTGCTTTTACTAGAACTGCAGATTTTGTTGTATATTATTATCCTTACCCTAATGCCAAGAATTGCCCTTTTGATTTCTTTTAGAACAAATAGTTATATATGATTGTGATTCAAAATATACAAACAATTGAATATTTCTACATTTCATAAATATTTATTGCATAAACCTCCGTATTTAAAACCTACTTTGAGTAATTACTGAGGGTTTCTCCCTTCTGTGATACATGATCAATCTTTATAAGTGATCCATGGGCATTAGAAAAGAAGCTATTTTCCTAATCTTTTTGTGATTTATAATATTTAATGCAGTTTATTCACCAGGTTTATATGTATCATCCACATCCTCCCTGGTTATTTTATTTATTATAATTTATCCTTCAAAGTGTTAGAAATGCATATTAAATCTTCTGATTACTACTGTTGAAAATAAACATGTAATCTTATTATTTATACTATTCTTGCCATTATAACCTATAGATACTTTATAGCCAAAAAAAACCACTTTTTTTCTGGTTATGAAAACTCTCTAGTCTGAAGAGAGAGAGCAGAAATATTTACCTATATTGGAAAAATTGCCAGCATGAGCTAGGTGGTGAGTTTCAAACGTTCCTGTGTCTAAACAGAATTGTCGTAGTTAACATACGCAACTTGGTAAAATTAAGTGAGTTGAGGTTGTGTGTTATTCTGGACAGTTTTCATTTGAAAATTTAAACTAGTTTAAGTAAAACAAAAAAAAAATATTGATCTAAGGAAATAATCTGTAGAAAAAGATGAGATAGATAACTCGTATAAATAGTTCCAGCATCCAAAAGCTGTCAGCAGTCCCTTTCTTCTTGTTTATTTATCTGTGCTTCCTCTGTGGTCTCTCAGATGGAATAACCTCAGGAGTAAGGAATAATTGCTTATACATTTTCAAATACCATTGCTTACATAGTTTCTTCTTATCTATTTTCTCACATCCAGAAATAGTGGGTGGGGAAATTCTTCTCCATTCACTTAAACCAGAAAAATGTCAGTGAAATGTTTTGATTGATTTGTTAGCATTTGAACCCATCAAAAAAAAAAAAGCAAGGGCAGTATGAAGAAGTCATTACCATGCATGCTCAGGTCTCAGGCACAGGTCTGCCTCTATAGCTCAGGAGATGGGGTGCTGTCATTGGCCACACTCAAGGGGTTAGAATGAGAAAGAAGTTGCTCCTTGAGGTAAGAATAGGGTATGACCCTAGAAGAAGATGGTAAAATGGTGCAAGGAAGAAAAAAGTATCATCTCTCCAGAAGGAAAGGGAAAGGGGAAGAGGCATTATGGATAGTTTAATTCAGATGTGGGAAGAGGATGTGGAAGGAGAAGAAGCGAACATTTAAAACAGTCTGATGATGGAGAAGCAGACCTACAGAACTGTGAAACTCTGAATGTTAGGACTTCATTCTTGAGGGGTCAGAGGAAGCAGAATGCCTCATTCTTTCCTTTAAGTTGTTTATTACTCATTATAAATGAGTAAAAGTGCCATCTAAACTCTGGGCTTTCAAATGCTGTCTCAGACCAAAATATTATAATTTTTCTATGTCTTACCCCCACAGTAGGACAATAAGAAAAATAAATAAACTTTTAAAAACTTTTAATCTTTGGCGCTTTAAAGAATTTGATTATTAAAATTACAAACCACACAAGGCTGTACTTCCATGAAAGGCATGAGTCTATGAAATTAAATTATACATTTAGAATGTGTTCTGTCTGACCCTGACAGATACTAATTAAAGATATAATTGTCCAGATTTTTGAAAAAGACTATGTCTTTCATTCAACAGGCTGGTTCAAAGTTCCTAAACTGAATTCTACAATGATGAAAAATACGTTTGTTTTCTCTCTCAAATGAAGACTCCTTATAAACAACTAGAACCATGTCCATTTTAGTAAAACTTGAAATTTTACAAAGGTCCAATTATGCATTTCAATAAGATGTAACTGAATTAGAGAACTATCATGTTGAAATTAAATTAGAGCTGTGTTTCTTAAACTATGATTTTCATTCTTCAGGCAATCATGAAGATATACAAAGGCATAGGTCAAGCCATAGTTCAACTATGAAATATCTTATTAAAGCATCAGTTATGTTCAGAAATACAGTGGACATGAGTGCGGATGTAGGCAGCAATGGAAATTAAGTAATTCTTCTAACTAGTAATATAAAATATTGTTACATTAAATATATTTCTAGTTGTGAATATAAGACAAAACTTGGATAAAATTGATTTCAGTCTCTATATATTCAAAAAATGGAAAATGGTATGGTGAGATGTAAACGTCTTCCACCTCTTTACCTTAGTGTCCTAGTATTTCTCCCTAGTGCTATATTATCAAACTTTTAAAATTTGTTAGATTTCTATTATCTTCCTTATACATGTAAATATATATTAAGTGAATCAACTAATTCATTTAGGATGAAAAGGCTTAAAAACCGCAGTGAGAGGGTTTGAATACCCATTTCACTCACCTGCTTGTGCGCCGAAATTGTTGCAGGACGTTTCCTTAGTTCAGCTAAAGACGGGTTCTTTGTCCCACCGCCACAAAAATTCAGACTCGCAGACAATTTGAATAGTGAATAAGACGGGGTTTTATCGAGTGGAAAGGAAGAAAAGGAGGAAACAGGGACACTCACTAGGCCAGAGTACCGGCTAGAGCGCTTGGCCTGGCCGTTTGAATCCCGGGTTCCACACAGGAAGAGGAGGAGTCAGGCTCCTCCCGGCTGCAAAGGGCAGGAACTTTTCAAAAGCTGCACCGCAGTGCGCCGGCCGGCTGGAGTTTTTCCAGGACTCCCTCCAGCTGGCTGCCTCATACTCACAAATTAAATGCCTTATCCATCTTAACTAAACACTTACTATGCACTGTGGCTGTAATTTTCACAGTTTGAGGTGTGACCACAAAACGAGCACAAATTTCTTGCTTTTTCACAATTTTATAGAAAGCTCATTCTCGTTTTAGATCTTAGAAACCTCAGCAAATGATTTTTTTTTCTTTGCGTACTAAGTAAAGAACTTTCACCTTTTTAGTTAAAGGCAGACCGTAACAGCTTCTCTTTGGCATATCTGAATTACCATAATGACTACTCTTGTGCTTCAGGGCCATTATTAAATAAGAGTTACTTGAGGCCGGGCGCGGTGGCTCAAGCCTGTAATCCCAGCACTTTGGGAGGCCGAGGCGGGTGGATCACGAGGTCAAGAGATCGAGACCATCCTGGTCAACACAGTGAAACCCCGTCTCTACTAAAACTACAAAAAATCAGCTGGGCATGGTGGCGCGTGCCTGTAATCCCAGCGACTCAGGAGGCTGAGGCAGGAGAATTGCCTGAACCCAGGAGGCGGAGGTTGCGGTGAGCCGAGATCGCGCCATTGCACTCCAGCCTGGGTAACATGAGTGAAACTCCGTCTCAAAAAAAAAAAAAAAAAAA
>NW_022436982.1:2476859-2572136 GCF_009761245.1 Sapajus apella
GAACACAAGCAATGTGATACTATGACCGATGATCTTGTATCCAAGACGGCTACTTAGTGATCAAAGTGCAGGCAGTGTATACAGCATGAGTATGCTGAACAGAGAGGGATGATTCATATCCTCGGTGGGACAGAGAGGGACAGGATGAGATTTCGTTAGGCTACTCAGAATGATGCACAATCTAAAATTGTGAATTGTTTATTTTGGAATTGTCCTTTAATATTTTCAGACTGTGACTGACCAGGGGTAACAGAAACCATAAAAAGTGAAACTACAGATATGCAAGAACTACTGTATTTTACACTGATGGTCCCCAATTTAAGATCGTTTCACTTACAATTGTTTACCTTTACAGGGATGAGAGAGTGATATATATTCAGTAGAAACTGTACTTTGAGGACCCATACAACCATTTTGTTTTTCAGTACAGTATTCAATAAATTACATGAGATATTTAAGACTTAATTACAAAACAGGTATTGTGTTACATGATTTTGCTGATGTAAGTATTCGAGCACTTTTTATATTGGCTAGGCAGAGCCATAATGTTTGATAGGACAATTGTATTAAATGCATTTTCAACCTAACTATATATTCAACTTATGATGGAGTTGTAACCTCATTGTAAGTAGAGGCGCATCTGTATATTGTTCCTCTGTTGTGGTTTTGTTGTGTCATATTACCTAATAAAAATTTTATATCTAATATTGTTTGAAAAATTATTTTCTAATTATTACCTGATTCTAACATTTGACTATACTAACAGGAAATTCTTTTCTTTTACTTAGACATTTATATTAATTTCTACCATTATAAATAATGTCATATAAACATTTAAAAATATACATTTTTGTGTATACATCTGAATATCTTTTAAATGTAAAAAATTTAATGTGGGATTACTGGTTCAAAATAATAGGAAATTTTAATGCTGTTTATACATTGCACCAATTTATTTTTCTAGATGGTTTCACCAATATCCATTTCCACTAGAAGCCCTGTGCCAAATTTCTAAAAATGATTTTTTAAATTTTTGCCAATTTCATATATGAATACTAATATTTTATGTTAATATTTTCTTTAATTTTAAATATGATTGAATATGTGTTAATAATTCTTTATCATGATTTCTGATTTTCTATATTTGGCAGTTTTAACTATATATTATTTTATTAAAATATATGTAATATATATATTTTATATATATTTTCCTTTTGCTTGATGCCATTTTTTTTTACTGTATGCATTAGAATTCTATCTTATTCAGTGATCAAACAGGATAACATGTTTTCCTTTACCTTTTTATGGCTTATGTCCATTTAATTAGTTGATTCATGTAATATGCATTGACATGTCTGAGGTAAGATAATAATTTAAATTAATTTTCTTCTGAACGTTAAAAAATCTATGCAGTTTTTCATTAGTTTGCAATATTTCCTTACAGCTATACTAAAATTTGTTCCACGTTTTGTTCTGACAATTGATCTGAGTTTGCACTGCTATCACGCTTTTTATGTGTATTACTTTTGATTATTTGAATAGTACCGGCTGTTTTCAAAATATTTATAAAATAAAACACAGTATAAAAAGAGAAAAATAAAACCCATGAGTGATTTCACCATCACTGATAACATTTCTGACTTATTTTGTTCCATCACAGTTTTGTGCACACAAACAAAAACACAAGCGCTCTGAAGTGATACGGAAGAATTGTTTCTATTTTGCTTTCTGAATGATTGATTTCATTTTCACTTGGATGTACTCTTCTCTGCTTCAAGTAAACTCTTTAATTCTGTTATTAAATTTTGAGTTTCCTTGTAATCCAGTTTTATCTCATCTTTCTGCTACTCTTTCATCGAATGCTGTGTTTTCAAACTTCCTAACAAATGTCTATGAGTATGTTTGAAGATCTCCTTTTGTTCTATAGCAAATTCTTTCCTGATGTACATGTACATTATTCTAAAGAGTTAGAGAAAAAAACTCTGTTTTCTCGAACTCCTTAGAATAATGTACATGTTAACTTTCATTTTTTCTTATTTATTTCTGTCTAATTTATCATTTATCAATCAATACACTTACCTTCTTACATACTCATTCTTATCCTAGAACATGAAGAGATTCAAACAGACCCAATGCCTAATAATAAATAAGCTGGAACTTTATCTTGAGCAGGTACTCTGTTTTTGTGACAATATTAGAATATTATCATTTTCTTCTCATACCAATAGCTGAAGGGCAAGATAATGAGTACAACTTTCAAGGTAATTTACACTTTCTGACAGGAATGCATTTAGTGTAGCATTGATAGATTTCGATTGAAATTTCTTCACCTCCTACATTCTGTGATACAACCAACACATTAAATAATTTATAAGAATGATCACCTCCATGAATTGTTACTAGTGATTTTTTTGAAGACATTTTACCAAAGTGCTTTATCTGCTGGGACTTTACTTCCCAGAATGTAATGTGTCACCTCTCAATTTCCTTTAATTTTATTTTTCTTTCTTGGAAGTTAAAATTTCTATATGGATGCATGAAGAAACAGTTTGGTGTTTGGGTTGACACAACCTGAATTATCAAATCAGGAAAAAGGGAGTTAGTGAAAGTCCAAGTGCCTTTTCATCTTTTTAATTCTAAGATTTGGAAGCCTGATTATGGTTGTCAGCTTAGCGCCAAAGGTTTTGTGGTTAGCAGAAATTTCTCTGGTGTGGCCAGTAGACCAAATGTATATTTCTGTTGTCAGTATTATTAAGAACTTTCTTCTTTTCAGGGCTCCATTAGAATTTTAGTGACAAATTGGAAGAGGCTGACGTAGGAAGTATTATCTTAGAAAATTTTAAACCAGAATCTCCCAGAGCATTTATATTTGCCATAAAGTGCTCAAGATCCTAATTTATGGAAATCTGGGGATTATGCTTTACTATGTACAACATGGGTTTAGAAAGGAGACTCCAGTTATACTACTTCTTAAGACAATGATTTTTTATTTTTTACTGTGAACTGTCTTCTAGTAAGAATCATAGATAGTAACAGTATTTATGTTGGCTAACTAATTTTAAGCAATTTCTGCATTCATTTATACTGCTTAAGATTGTAAAATGCAACATATAATGTGGATAGTATTCTAGTTTTTACAAGGTGTAAAAAATATAACTACTTTTATAAAATAACATTATTAAAATAATTTTACACTTATAATTCAAAGACCAATAATATATGTGGTAATTTTCAAACCATTTTCAAAAAATTATTTACATAAATACATAATTTTATTTATTAGTTATTGACTGTCAGACAGAAGAGGTGGAGAATATTTAATGCTCTTTTAGAAAGAGGCTCCAACTCTTCTCATTATACTGCAGCAAGTTTTCTTCTAAGAAATTCAAATTTGAAAACACTCACTATATTTTATCCATGAGAATAACCTTCTTTTCCTGAGAGTCTACTTAATTTCGAAGAAAATACAATTATCCTTAAGAAGATAAAACTCTAAGACTAGTAAAAAGGTTTTGAAAAAGCATTTCAAAGGGTGTTCCGTTGTCCTTTTTTGTGGCTTTTTCAGTAAAATGCCTTTCATTTATAATTAAGGGTTCTTACTTTAATGTTCTATTTCAGTAACATCATATTGAAAAATACTAAACATGGTCTAAGCAAAAAAGATGACTAGAAGTGGAAAGATTGGTGGAACCCATCAAGCTCAACTCCCTTATTTGGGCTGAACCCCAGAGTAGTAAGGTGACTTGCTCAAACCTATACAGCATCTAATTGTCACACTGAAGGCCACAGGCAGCTCACTAGACTTCTCAGTCTGCTGAAAATTGTATTGTGTCCCTATGAAACAATGAAATGTTGGTTAGCCTATTTACACTCAGTAGAATAGATCAATGAAATTGATACTTGATGGGATAAATCTGCTTCCAGATATACCTATTCAGCCTGCTTAAGGTCTGGGTGACCATTCTCCATTATTTAACTGATGATTTCCTTAATTTGTCCCTTCCAAATATCATTTGTACTTAATAGGTACAAAATGATTCCACCTACATAACGCTAGGAAAGTCCTGGTAAAAATATATTAAGGTAGCACAAGATAATAAAATGATGACAGAGACATGATGAGTAAAACTCATTGAACCTCAATGTATTTAGGCATAGAGATTCTAAACTATCATGCCATTTTAATTCCCGAGGCCTTCCTTAATGATTTTGTGACCTTAGGAAGCCACCTAACCACTCTGTCCTTCCGTTTTTTCAACATCAAAATTAACTTTGGAAAACATTACTGTATATGTCACTGCATCCTAAGCCTTAAAACAGCTTGAACCATCAATATTAAGGAAATTTCAGTTTCATCTATCCAGAAAAGAATATCAGGAATTCTATGAGGAACCTAATATAGTATGCAAATTATCACAAGCAAGAGAACATCTGGCCTTGTAATAGGTAGTAAGTAAAAGATGCAGCCTGCAAAAGATGTGTAAATCTCAGTGTAGACACATGCAGGGTAGAAAAGAAAACTTTCTAGATATAAGTACAATTGTCTATGCCTAGTACAGCAAAAACACTGATTGATCCAGAATCGAACAGAACCCAAAGAAATGGAAATACAAAAAATTCCTTCATCTAATTTGACTTAGATAGCCCAGGAAACTAGCAAATGGCCTTCTTAAAAGAAGTACGATAAAGTAAGGATAGGCACACAAAACCCACTTTTCTTACATCTATAATCTTGCAACAAAACAAGCTTAAACAGAGGATCTCTCAACTGATTGTGATGACCTCAATAAAGTCACCCATTGGAGAAAACTGCATCTAAGAGTCCCGAGTTCTTAGCTCATCATGGTGGCTTAGGAGATGAGGCTGCCCTTCAGTGCCAGCCTGATGTGAAAATTAGTAAAACAGCTTACTGCATTGGGCATATTTTATAGTCAGCTTAAATTGCCAAGAAACAAAGGTAACTTTTCTGATGTTGCTGTTAGCAATATCAGTTTAAATTTATTTAGGTACTTGATTCTTCTGAATCTGTCAACTAAAAAAAAAAACACTTTTTACACAATGGAATATAGAAGGGTTATGGGATTAACATTAAATACTTAGGACATAACTCAAGTTTCTTACACAAAACAGTTACAGGGATTAAAAAGTTGAAATACATAAAACAATGGCCACTGCTTGGCCTCCATTCTGAGGTCTGCCAGGTAAGAAACACAGAGGACTGTAAGTCAATTTACTAACAGTTTTAATATTGCTGGTACCAGTACCATTAAGAAGCAGTAGATGAGATGCAATTTGTCCAAATATAATTTTTTTTAATGTTGAGAATTGATCATGTCAGATTCACTCAGTATTTAAAAATGATACGCTACATGTTCCTAAATCACTGTTGAAAAGATAACCCATGAACCATTCTCAGACTAATTCATAAAGTTTCTGAGTCAGATGGCAGGTATAATTCTTGTCTCATTTTTTCTTCCTCTTTGAAGTGCCTGCTGGAAAATCCGCCACCTGTGGCAAATGAAATATCGGAAATACACAGTTGCTGTTCCTTAATGATCTTTTGCTATGTTTAGGCATTACTTAGTTACCAGTTGTCCTGAAATGTCTCAGCATAGTCAGAAAATCATGGTCTGATATTGGTTTTAGTTCCATGATTTTATTTCATGCCAGTAATAGAACAAAAATTATGACATGAAATAGATTTTCAAGGGGTGCAACTGTGGCGTGAGGGATACATTCCTTTGATATGAGAAAAAGCTTTCACTCATCAATTCCTAGGATGAGTTTAATGGACTCTTTTCCTGATGAAAAATCTCATATATTTACTTTGTGTTTTGAAAGAAGCTGACTTCCTGCCCCTATTTGCTTCCCCCAAACCAAACAAGGTATTTTTTGTCAGAAATTATATTTGAGGATGAAAGCACTCATGATTTGTATTGAATATTCAGGTTGACTGAACTCTTCTTATATAAGAAATGTAAAACTGTAGAATGTAAAATGTATAATGCAAAATTAATTCCAGGTTTGGATGGTTTCATGTGTATATATATGTTCTCTTCTCAGATATACAAGTTTTATAATATCAGGGATAATAATTTCTACTTCCTTGACTTCCCCTTCTGTTGCTCATCCATGCAGCTAGGTAGGTATTGTAATAATTAACAGATGGCTTTTTGATCATGTATTAGGAATTCAGAGTTGGATTTTGTAATCCTGTTACTGTCTCCTATCTAAGAGTTTTCTGTAATTCTCAGTGCAAGACTGTCTGGTAAAGCTATTATAGAAAAAGTAAGTATTACTCATATGTATGACAGCTACGTGTATATTTCTTCTGAACAAGGTATTTAATATTAGTTTATTTATTAATTAATAATTAGTTCTAATAGTGTGTTTTTGTTTCCTTTTTTCAGTGAGTTTTCTTGGATTTTCTTGGTAATCACATCAACTGCAAATAAATGTATCATCTCATTTTTCCCAAATGTATGCCTTTTTTATTTCTTTTTCTTATTTTTTGTTTAGGCTAGTATTATTAGAAAAATATTTTTTAATGATTTAGTTATGATTAACTTTGTGTTTATATTTGGGTTTGGTTTTATTTTTCATTTTTCAAAATTTAATTAAAATGCTTCAAGAATTTCTTCATTGAGCATGACGATCCAGTTCAGACTGGATATGTTTTAGCATGTCAAGAAATAACTTTTTCATTTCTGTTATACACAGCATGGGAATTAAATTTTATAAAATTATTTTGACATTGACTTAGATAACTTAATTTTCTTTTATGACTCATTTTAAACTAGTTACTTTTTTTGGTTCATGGAGTATTTTTGATTATATATATTTGCTTAGTTTGAGGGTGACTTATTTTGAATAGATGAAATCATTACATCTGTTTTCTTTAATTTAGTTTTCTTTGCAGGCTTTAACATGCCTATTAGGAAAGATGTAAGAGTAACAGACATGCTGAAATATATAAGAACGAGGAAAATATTTCTTGTGCTTGCACACATGAAGGAAAATTTTGAACAAGTATTCCATGTCAAAACTCTTTGGATGTTCCTCCATTGTCTTACGGTATTTTAGATTTGTTTTTGAGGGTGAGAAGAGAAGATTTCTTTCACAGGTTATATACAAGTTTTTCTGAGTGGATATTTGTAAAATTTTTCTTAATTTGTATGATTAAATAACTCTGCTATAGCAGTCTAGTTATTCTCCTTTTATTATTTTCTGAAAGTGTTCAGCATGCCTTTTGAGTTTAGAATTCAAGTCTTCTTCTGCCAGCACTCTCACTTGTTCTGCTAATTCAGTCTGCTATTTTTATCTTGGAATATTTTTATCTTTCATTTTTTTCTGACTTTATGTTTAGAAAAACACAGCCTCCATAAAATAGGGCTTCAATTTCTGGCCTTCAGACCTAATGTGTTAATATTGGTTATTATTGCCTCTTTTTGAATTTTCTTTGCATTCTCAGAATATATATCATATTGCTGATTTCATTTTCTGCAACTTTGTTTCTGTGGTTAGACTGTCCAGTGACAATGGTGAAAATCTTGGTGACTTAAGAAAGAGTCATTTTTCATATCACTAAAAGTACCTTCTGTGAGGAAAATTAATCCACAATGTTGTCTGCTTTGGCAGCATTTACTCAGTATTTTGACATAACCATCATAAAATGCTTTCATCATAGTGAACTAGATAATTTTTCTCATTTTAATATCCCTTTGTTCATTCCAGTCATCATAGGGAATAGTTTGAGAGTCACAGTCTTGTTCTCACAATGTCATCTTTTACATAAATTAACATATAGTGTGTATTTTAATAACAAATGAAAAACTCAATAAACAATACATTTTTCAGTGGGTTTTATAATTAGAATAAAAATTCAGAGAAGATTTTTCTTATATATTTTTCCAGAATCTCACAAATGCGGGACTTTTTGGTGAAATATTCACATATAAATATTAAATATTTGCTTATGGAAATGGAATTTATAGGACAAACCACTATTTTCATATTTAGAAAAAAGGATGTATCTTCTAACAATGCATCAAAACTCTTAATTTTTTATTACATTTTAAAATAGCATGGGTGTCAGCAAAGCAGAACAATGCTACCTTACTTTCTTAAACATTTTTTTTTTTTGGAGACGGAGTTTTTCTCTTGTTACCCAGGCTGGAGTGCAATGGCGCGATCTCGGCTCACCGCAACCTCCGCCTCCTGGGTTCAGGCAATTCTCCTGCCTCAGCCTCCTGAGTAGCTGGGATTACAGGCACGCGCCACCATGCCCAGCTAATTTTTTGTATTTTTAGTAGAGACGGGGTTTCACTGTGTTGACCAGGATGGTCTCGATCTCTTGACCTCGTGATCCACCCGCCTCAGCCTCCCAAAGTGCTGGGATTACAGGCGTGAGCCACCGCGCCCAGCCCTTAAACATTTTTAAAGGAAAAAATAGTAGACTTGAAGTCCATTTTATAATTTTTTCTATATATGTTCACTCCAACATCAAGAATGCTACAATCTATCAATGGACTTTAATAGTGTCTGTAAAGAAACAGAAATTCATTAAGTATGTTCTATTCTCATGCAGAGTCAATGAAACTAGCTTCCAGGCCATGTTTTTCTCTTACTCCTATTCATTTTCTCCTTGTTCTTCCAAAGAGATTCTTACCTCTTTTCTAAAAAGAAAAACAAAGTGTGTTTTTCTTTTTAGAAGTGGCTTTCTTCTGAATGCAAATATTATTTAATGTTTAAATGTTAATGTGCAAAAGGAGTTAGGCATTATCATCCTTAAATCTTACAGTAATATTTTAAAAATAGAATTACTTCATGCAGAAGATGCTCAGGGTTCAGAGTTGATTTTGAGTACACCACAGTGAAGTGCCAGTTATTGTGGGCCCTCTGGTCTCAACACATTCTTTGCTGTAGGATTTGCCATCTGTGGTGAGGCCTGAAAAGTAAGTGAACTACATCAGCAGCTGATTTGGCAAGAGTCTGCAAAACCTGTATTCTGGCTCCTTTCCACTGCTAAAGGGTGGTACTGGAGCTGAGTAAGAAGCCCTAGGTTTGCCACACTCAAACTGAAAAAGGCAATTTATCTCTGAGGAAGAGATGCAAGGTATGTGTTATTTGAGTGAATTTTCAGGAAAGTCTGTGTACTCTAAAGCAAAAGTAGATAAAAACTCTTGGCTAAGGTAATGATTCATTACAGGGGGGAAAAACGATCAAGAAACCAAATCAAGATAAAAATACTAAATTTTGGAAATAAAAAAAATAACCCTTTACAAAAGAAGTCAGGTAGAAATAGCAACCTTCTGTGGAATCATGTAATGGGCATACAGCATTCACTTCACATAATTAATGAATACTATCACCTACCACTTAGCCAGATTCACACTGAGATTTCTGGCAAACCACATGCGTTCCTTTATACAGCGAACACTCAATGATCACATTGCATACAAGGATTGTTCAACTTCATATTTTACAAAAATCAATTCTTTCCACATTGAAAAAGAAATTTTTATAGTAGAGTAGATATAATTACTCTGAATGGATAAGCTCCAGAGTGTGATATGGCAATTTTAATTTTTGTAGTGCATTCAGCTTGGTGAAATGAAAAAAGAATTTGCTTATCCTACAAATATTTATAAGTGTCCCCTTCCTCCTCACTCTCCACCATGTGTTTGCTGGACCACTGATTAGAACACCTAGTTTCAAATCAGAGTTACCCTATCTGATGTATGACTTTTACTAGGTTACTCCTCTCCTTCTTATATGTAAAAGAGCGGCATTCGAATTGGGCAGAAGTTAAAAAATAAAATGTCTGGTAGAAATGGTCCTTTTCCACTTTTTTCATGCTCATGGGAGAAAATTCTGTTCAAATATTACAATATATACTTACCCCAGATAGGGCATCTTAGAATCTTTCATGCTTGAACAACTTCTATAGATAGTCTGGAGGGTGGAAGCAAGATTGACTTCCTGGCAGGCCTCCGTATTAGGTAACAATTTACGTCACATCTCAAGACCAGGAAAACAACCAAACGAAAATAAAAGTTTGCACCTCAATGCAAGCCAAAATGACAGTCATTATGTTGAATTCTAGTCTCAAAATTAGGGAAAGCTCAGATGTTCTCCATAAGGTTCTTACTTCCTAATGCAAACACCTTCACCCTTGACCTTTATAATGCTGACTTTTGTAATGCTGATACTGGCGAGGCGTGGTGGCTCACTCCTATAATCCTACCACTTTGGGAGGCCGAGGCGGGTGGATCATGAGGTCAAGAGATCGAGACCATCCTGGTCAACATGGTAAAACCCCGTCTCTACTAAAAATACAAAAAAAAAAAAAAAAGAAAAAAGAAAAAATTAGCTGGGCATGGTGGCATATGCCTGTAGTCCCAGCCTGCTCGGGAGGCTGAGGCAGGAGAATTGCTTGAACCCAGGAGGCAGAGGTTGTGGTGAGCCGAGATCGAGCCATTGCACTCCAGCCTGGGCAACAAGAGCGAAACTCCATCTTAAAAAATAAATAAATAAAAATAATGCTGATACCATGTCAGGATCTTCTTGGATATGATAATAATAGGAGAACATTGTTCTTTTTCTACCATAAACAGAGTAACCTTAAATTTGGTAACCTGGTAATTTTGTAGTTTTTTTTCCTTTAAATATACTTTCTGTTTTTATTTGATGAACCCATTTTTCAAAAATCTGGCTCCCTTGCAAACCATCTTTTTGAGTAAATGTTTTTCCTAAATATTTTTGCCTCTGCTTCTTCCTTCCACAGGATTTAAAATGTGAGATAAAATATACCTGTTATATTTGAACTAGAAGGGTTGCGAAGAGTATTTTCTGTTCAAATCGTCCAGGATTAAGGCTTTTCATGTAGTAGGAAACTAAATGACCCAGGTTTCCTCCATTAGTTTTCATTTCATCTATCTTATTGTTAATGGGCACAGGGCAAAGGGTCAAGGATAGACAGAGGTTTATTGTCATAATTTTAATATTTGGGTTTCATAAATTATATAGTTTCATAGAATCAATACTTATAATAGCCACTTGTTCTTCAAAGTCGGAATACAAGCAGGACAGTCACAGCTGCTGCTACAGAAACAATACATTTCATATTCAGAATCAGTATACTTTATATTCAGAAACAATAGACTCTAATATATTCATAAAAACTGAAAACTGTCCATTAATTTTTCCTTCCTTTTATTATTTTAAACAAATGACAGAAAAAATATTTATTGATATAGAGTGGAACACCACCTCTTCCTCAAGGCTCAAACTCAAATTAAATATCATGTTCATGAAAGCTTACTTTAATTCCTTAATCTTTAATTGCACATTCATATGATAATAGTTTCTGCATATAGCTATTTTCTTGTTGAAATGAGAGTAAAATATTTACATTTTTGTTTGCTTTGGATGTTCAAAAGGGATGTTGGTCCCTGGAAAAATAGGGAGATTAATGAGCAGCCCCAGGGCCTGAGCCCTCTTGGAAGTTGAGGGGCAGTTTCGTCTTATGATTTTTAGCCTTTTAGAGTCAACCTAATGAAAAAATGCTGGATGAACCAGCTTTAAATTGGAAAAGAAAAACTCAGCATCTCAAGGTATGGATGTATTTAATTCTTTTACACATCTTAGGGAATAAGAGGAAGTGGGAACCCTAAGCAAGAATGGGTGGAATTTAATGGAGTTTCTCACATTAAAGCTAGAGATATAAAAGAGGACTATTCTAGAAGAGAGGAACCAGCAGTTATGTGCTGCCTGTGCTTTATGTCCTAAATATCTGAGGTGAGAGTGAGAAAGCCTGAACAGAAAGCATTTCTTCCCGGTTGCTATAAAAATAATATAGTCTGGGCAACAAGGGCTGGAGAACAGCTGGGCCTCACAATTCAAATACCACTCTCTATTAAACCTAGGGAAAAAGACCCACAAGCTTCTCCAATAAGAACATGGAAAATGATTTCTTGTGTGGGTCAAAAAACGATAGAACACTTGATAAAAACATAAATCTTTATACAAGTCAGATTTAAAATTAAGTCTTAGGATAAAAGGGAAAAGCAATGTCCCATAAAGTCTGGCTGAAGCAATGGAATTACTGGGCACCAACTCCAGTATATGGAAGACTTTTTCTTTTCTCCAAAATCAAAGTCCTAGCTTCCTCCTCAAGGAGTGTCTCATAACAAAAACATCAAGAGTTTGGGCTTCTTTGGAGGAGCTTTACAGGGAGTTTAACAAAACGCAGGGTGGAATGAGGTGGGTAAAGCAGAGGTAAGTGAAGCCCAAGGGATCGATGGCCTCAGTGCCGGGGGTATAGACAGGGTAAGGGAATTCCAGAGCTGAAGGCACCTTACCCCAGTGGTACATATTGGTGGGACTCAATGTTGCCTATTGCTTTTGTTCATTTTAGTCTTAGACCTGAGGATTGTAGAGATTAAATCAAATGCACGTTTAATTCATTCTTCAGGGTTTGACACCTAGACTCATTTTCCAAAGTCAGAAATTAAAAGATTTGTGATGCAAGCTTGTCAGTGATGCTTTGGGCTTTTAAAATGTCTGAGTGAGTAAATTCTATTGGTTGGGCATCCACATGGAAAGCTCCTCAACACCTCCTCTATGTTACCAGTGGAGTAGGAGCTAGATACTATGTGGATATGGAGATTTCTTCTGATGGGGGCTGGGTGGTGAGGAGAGGGGTTGACATTATACAGGAGTCAGTAAAGAATTTGTAGGTTGAGGCTGAGATTGTGCCTGGCACATATGAGCTTAATCACATTTTTGAAACAGACAATGCTTAGATCTGGCCTCTTCTACTTTTCTCTAACAATAAAGCCTTTCTTAAACTGGCCTGTCCTTTATTATCCTTCTACTCCTAATCTAGTGTATCATTTTGCCACGTATCTAACTAAAAATGAATAAGATATTAGATAATGGTTTAAGGTGCAAGCCTTCTCAGAATGTCAGTAAGGCATGCTTGGAGATCTCCCTTTAAATATTTACATAATGAAGGAAGTGAATGTTGATAGTCGAATGACTGCTAATAACAATTGATGCATTTGGCCAGTGGCTGCTAGGACTTGTGACTGACGAGGGGAGGGGCTCAGGTGTTATTATTATTATTTATCCCTGACAATAAAATATATCCTAATTTCCTTGAGTGACTTACTTTTCATGTGAATATATAATCAGGTTATGTGTATGTTCTTTTCATGTTGTGCCAATGGAGAACTCCTGAAGAAGAGAGCAACCAATAGTGGTGGTTTTGTTTAAGTAGCTTTGCATATGTGATGGGAGAAATATATATATACAAAAAAAATTCTGAATGGTTTATACTTAACCTGAAGCTCTCTGAAAAAAATTTAGAAGAGAAAAATCGTTGCACAATTGAACTTTTGGAGGTCATCAGGCTTTCTGATTAGGTGTGAGTATCCATGGAACTCCTGAGTCCCCAATATCTAGAAGATGAAGCCAGTAGCTCATCCCTCTCAAAGAAGCCAGATACTTAGGGCTCTTGCCTGACTATGGGCATGATGAGGTGGAAGATGTGCAGAGTTGCCATGTAACTATCCACAGTTCACACTGGAAGACTTGAAAGTGAAAGGGAGTGCTATTCATAAGTACACTGGGATAGCAGGAGTAAGTAAACCAAGACTTTCCTAGATAACCTGAGACATATGATCTCCTTAGCATTGCACTCTGTCTGGCTGGGTAGCTTGATTTTTAAATACTGCCTCTTGGCATCAGCAAAGAACAGGTTAGACTGCCTAACAGAGCACTCTGTAGAAAATGGCCCACGCTACTACCTACAGTCTGGCAGCATCACTGGCCCCTCTGCTACAATATGTTCTGATCTTGCAATAAAATAGGTCAGAAGACTTATTGAGTACATTAAAAAAGAAGAGTCGTCTGGGTAGTGAACAGACGTAGACCCAGGTATCAAGTCTTTAGGAATTGATGGATTTTACCATAAGTCTCCTGAAGTCCATCTTACAAAACAAATCATCATTCATGGCCCTCCATCAGCTGCTACCAAGTACCTAGGATAGGAGGTGGGGAACTTGCTTTTGGCAAATGACTTATAGCCCCTGCCTTAAGTTTATGGGTGGGTGCATGCTGCTTTAACAGCTTGGGCAAGTGTCCCAAGGGTTCCCAGTGTGGCCTCTGGAGTCAGACTGCTTGGGTGTTAATCCTAATTTGCCCACTTAGTACCTGTGTGGGCAAGGCACTTAGCTGCCTCGTATCTCAGTTGTCACAACTGTGAGATGAAAATAATAACACTAACAACATTTATAGCCTTGTTTAAAATATTAGAAATTTGTAACAGTGGACAGGTGCAGTGACTCACACCTGTAATCCCAGCACTTTGGGAGGCTGAGGTGGGTGGATCATGAGTTCATGAGATCAAGACCATCCTGGCCAACATGGTGAAACTCCCTCTCTACTAAAAATACAAAAATTAGCTGGGCGTGGTGAGGCCTACCTGTAGTCCCTGCTACTTGGGAGACTGAGGCAGAAGAATTGCTTGAACCTGGGAGGCAGAGGTTACAGTGAGTCCGGCGACAGAGAGAGACTCTGTCTCAAAATTTAAAAAAAGAAAGAAACTTGTAACCATGACTGGCAAAGAATGTTAAAAGAGTCCATGGTACCTATACCCTCAGGTCATGACAATGAGTAGCGCTGGAACAGCTGAAGCCCATTAAATAGCCACCATTTCTAAACACTTGTGTTTTACCATCTACTGGTGCAATTTATGTTAACCATTTTTCTGCCCCTTTAACAGAGGCTCGGTAAGGCATGTATTTTCAGCTGGGAGATCGGATAGAGAACTTATACCCTTAGAAGACTCATTAGGAGTTTGCTAAAGGCAGGGGTAAGTAAGTCGTTTGCTTTGACTAGGCCAAATTATTTTTAGATAAGCAATGAGACATAATTTTTAGTGCATCGAGAAGTCTAGGAGCCATTCAAGGAATTATTCTGCTGCTTTTTATTCTCTATTTGCAATAGCATCATGCAACACTCAGGTATTATCACATTGGTTTTAGCTCACTGCATGTGAAGTGAATTCTTCCAAAAGTGCTAGCAGGTTTTCCTTCCTGTGTTTGTGGGTGAAAACCCAGAGACAAAATTGTCTACCATAGGATAATTCTAAGTAAACCATTTTCTGACTACTTTTATTACTCCTGAAGACTGAAATAAGTTGAGATCAATAAGCGTTTCTCTTTTTTGAGGCTGACATTGAAAAGTAATCTGGCAGGATTTTGAACTAAGGGTCTCCAAGGAACTTTGCAAACATATATTCCATTTGCTACAACAACAGGAAATTTATCTTTCTGAGAACAGGTGTATACAAATCTTGGTGTGATTTTCTTGAGAAGAAAAGGTATTACCATTTATTGCTTCCTTGAAAAAAGAAAAAGATCCTTAAATATATGGTGAGAATTAAGAGGTATTTCAATGCTATAAAATGGAATTTAACTCTGATTTTAGGGAAACTTTGCCACTGTGTATATGCATAAATGGAGAGTGCTTATAGTTTTGTTCCTTTATTTCTGCATAATATTGATACACCAGGGATGGGCAGAGTGGCCCTATTTGATAAGTGTTCACAGTGGACTACCTTTTAGCTACAATGTTTGCTGCCTTTCCCCAGGGTGTTCTGATCTCAGTAGCATGGTTGCAGTGAAATCCAGGTTAACCCAGGGGCTGCCTTGGAGATGTGAAATACTGGGTAGGCTGACCAAGGAAGATGGCTGTACATATTATTTGGAAAGCCCCTCACCTAGCTGTACTGTGTATCTAGACACCACTTTGGCTGTCCCTGGGTTTTCCCAAAAGGAAAATGTATTTGCTGACCAGCACAGAAAATATCCTGGAGGCTTAGTCTTAGCTTTGTCCTTCATCATAGCACTGCCTTGGGTTTCTTTAATGTTCTTGTCTTATATTTAAGCTTATCCTTTCTTCCTTGCCCTGTGAGTCATTTTGTTTGGGGGGTGTGTGTGTGTGTGTGTGTGTGTGTTTGCATTTTTTTTAGTCTTTGATTTGGGCTTTTCATTAGCATTTCTGCTCCCTTTTACGTTCCCTCTCATATTTCAGAGGCTAGAATCCTAGAAACTACTTTTCCTATGCTTCCTTGCTAGCAGATTTCTGGCTTATGCAGGAATCTATGAGAGGTTCTCACACGATGTTTAGAAGGTGGAAGAGAAGAAGCAATCGTTTCCCCAGCAGTGGTCAGCAGGCACATGGGCTCCAGCAGGCAGCAATTATGTGGTTTTGGCAAGCTTTGGGGTGTCCACCCATGATTCAGCAGTGGTGGTTCCCTGCAATTCTTGTGCTTTCAGCTGGCTGAAAGCTGGCAGAGGCTGTCCTGACTTTTACTCTCCAACTTCCAAAAACTCTTCCAACTGTTTTGTGAGCCTCTGACACTTGGTATTCAATTCTTTTCTGGGAAAAATACTTAGAATGGTTTCAGTTTTCCAGTTCAAATTATGATTAATAATGTAGCTAAGTTTTGGATACTATATGTCAAGACTAAATAGGAAACTCCTTTGGATACTAACTTTAGCAATTTTATCCACATCTATAATGTATGGTGTTGAGAGACCACTCAATTGCCAGCCTTGGGACCCAAAATTCTACCAGGCAGGAATTTGTAGCTTCTTCTCTGCATGTAGATAAAGGAGACTATTTCTTCCAGTTTTCTTAATGTCATCCCTCTGAGAAGTATTATTTTCTTCTACGTAATAGCAAGAGAAACTGAAGGTTAGTGATAAGTAGCAGCAAAGCTGATGAGAAGCAAGTCTGATCTGAGACAAGTTTTCTGTGCTATTTCTATAACCCATCTGAATTCTTATCTGGAACAGAACTTGTAGGAATCTCTTAAATCTAATTATAATCCTCTATTTCTTTTTGGTGTTTTGATGATAGGTATTTATGTTTGTCAAATTTTAAAATTTGCTTTCTAGAAAACTTTGTGAAAGCAAAGCTCTGGAGTGGTAGTGATAGTATTAAAAAGTATCACTTAAAAGCAGTTACACATGTCAGACACTGTGGTGGACATTTTAGTTGCTCATTAAATCATTAAAAGAATCCAGATAGTCATTCACTTTAACTATCTCTGTTTTACCAAAATAAAAACTGAGACTCACAGAAGCTAAGTCCAAAGTTACATAGTTGATTTATAGTGAAGCCAGGAGGGAAATCCAGCTTTCTCCAACCCCAATGCTTCTGTTCACTCATTTATTGGGCATTTTCTTTATGTCAGGCAGTGTTTTAGGCGCATAGGGAGGAAAAAGCAAGTATCGCAGAGAAACTAATGCGGAACAGTACATGAGGAAGGGTGTGATGGAATCCAGTTTGAAAAATTTATAGTGACTAGAAGGCACACACCTTCCATCAGTATGTTGTCATGATTATTAAGGATGAAATAAAACATTTTTTGAATATATGTGTATTAGCTTTTTAAATAGCTACAAATTTGTTAGGATATAGATATTTATTAAGTATTTGGAAACTAATTATTTAATAAATAACTGAGAATGTCATGAAAAGAAATGCTGAGATACTAAGAATGTCATGAAGTGAGAAAGTCTGGGAACCTCTGGACTATGAGATAAAAGTACAGTAAATTTCACCTTTAAATTTAATGATGTGGTCCTAAAATTTAGTTGATTATTCTAAATTTTATGGTTTTTTCTTTCCTCAAAGAACATCTCGTTCGCCTTAGATGTGTGTGCTCTATGCTTTGATTTAAAAACGTTTCTGAAAGCAAAGAGATACAGAGAAGCAGACAGGATTTTCTTATTAATAAAACAATGCTTCTTTCAATTGCTTTTACTAATCTTGCACCACTTTTTCATTATAAAAACCCTTATTAAAATCTCACTTTGCTTCAAAAATTAATTGTGAGAAAAGGAATTGGGTGTTCAGAGACTAGACTGAAAATGAACAAAGAATGACTTCTCCAGAGAATGATCTCATCTTTACCCATCATTTTGTACCATGTCTTAGTGCTTACAGGGATTATGAAAAAAACACCTATTATGATTAGTAGACAAACTAGAGGCTGTTTAATAAGTGGTGCTGTACCAAAAAAGTCTATTCCTTCCACACTTATTTTTTTGTATAAATATATGGGGTACAAGTGTGATTTTGTTACACATATAGATTGAATAGCAGTGAAGTCAGGGCTTTTAGGGTACCCATCACCCAAATAATGTACACTGTAACTATTAAGTAATCTCTCATCATCCAACTCCTCCTATCACCTTACCCTTCCAAGTCTTCATTGATTATGATTCCATACATCTATGTGTACACATTATTTATCTCCCACTTACATATGAGAATGTGTGATATCTGTCTTTCTGTGTCTCATTTTCCTCTAGTTCCATCCACGTTGCTCCAAAACGTATTATTTCATTCTTTTTTGTGCTTGAGTAGTGTGTACATTCCACATTTTCTTTATCCAGCTATTCATTGATGGGCATTTTGGTTGATTTTGTATCTTTGGTATTGTGAATAATAATGTGATAAACATACAGGTACAGGTATCTTTTTGATATAATGACTTCTTTTCCTTTGGGTAGATACTCAGTAGTGGGATTGCTGGATTGAGTGGTAGTTTTATCTTGAGTTCTATGAGAAATCTCCGTACTGTTCACCATAGAGGTTGTACTAATTTACATTTCCACCAACAGTGTATAAGAGTTCCCTTTTCTCCACATCTTTGACAATATCTGTTAAATTTTGTCTTTTTAATAATAGACATTCTGACTGGTATAAGATGATATCTCATTGTGGTTTTAATTTGTATTTCTCTGATGAATAGTGATGCTGAGCTTTTTTTCACATTCCTGTTAACCATTTGCATGTCTCCTTTTGAAAAATGTCTATTCCTGTTCTTTGCCCACCTTAATGGCACTTGTCTTTTTTGTTGTTGAATTGTTTGAGTTCCTTACAAATTTTGGATAATTAATCCTCTGTCACATGCATAGTTTGCAAATATTTTCTCTCATTTTATAGGATAACTTCTGTTCATTCAGTTGATTATTTCTTTTACTGGGCAGAAAGCTTTTAAGCTAAAATTACCTATATCCTAATCTCAAATATATGTAAGATAATTTCAGACTCTATGCAATTTTATAAATCCTTCTTTTTATTTACTATATCACAGTTTTAATCACTGCAGCTTTACACACTTTTTATTATACTATCTAGTAGGATAAATTATCTCATTTTTTTCTTAAAAAATCAAATCAGCTATTGTTATATATCCTTCTCACAGATAAATTTTAGAATGATCCTTCTTGAATTTTACTTGTTGGTCAATTAATTCTGGGTTTAGGCCCATTGTGATATCATTCTTGTAGAAGTTCCTCAGGGTTTCATGTTATAAATAGTTTCCTGACTGTTTAAACCAATGTACATTTGATATTGTGGTGATTGCTTTTTTTTTTTTTAAATCATTTTTAATGATTTCTTTCCAAAACCTTGAATCCTCCCATGGTCCCAAAGCACTTTAACAAGCACATGTGATGGTTAAGGTTAAACCTTTTTTAAAAAAATTTTTACATTTTTTTCATTTTGTAGATATATAATAGGTATATATATTTATGGGATATTTGGGATGTTTTGAATAGAAATGTAATGTGTAGTAATCACATAAAGGAGAATTAGGTATCCATCCCCTAAAGCATTTATCCTTTTTATTACAAGCAATCTAAGTACACTCTTTTAATTATTTTAAAATGTGCAATTATTATTGACTATGGTCACCCTGCTGTACTATAAAATAGTAGGTCTTATTCATTCTTTCTAACTATTGTGTTTTGTACACATTAACCATCTCCACCTCTGCCACAACCCTCCACTACCATTTCCAGCCTCTGGTAACTATCCTCCTACTCTCTATCTCCATGAATTCAATTGTTTGGATTTTTAGATTCCACAGATAATTGAAAACATGTGATGTTTGTCTTTCTGCGCCTGGCTTATTTTACTTGACATAATGATCACCAGTTCCATCCATTTTATTGCAAATGATAGGATCTCATTCTTTTTTATGCCTGAATAATACTCCATTGTGTATATGTACCACATTTTCTTTATTCGATCATCTGTCGATGGACACCTAGGTTGCTTCCAATCCTTATCTATTGTGAACAGTGCTGCAACAAACGTGGGAGTGCAGATATCTCCTAGATATACTGATCTCCTTTTTTTTAGGTATGTACACAGCAATGGAATTGCTGAATCATATGCCAGTTCTATTTTTAGTTTTCTGAGGAACCTCCAAACTGTTCTTCATAGTGGTTGTACTAATTCACATTCCCATCAACAATGTACGAGGATTCCCTTTTCTCCACATCCTCATTGCATTTGTTATTGTCTGTCTTTTAGATATAAGCCATTTTAACTGGGGTGAGATGACACCTCATTGTAGTTTTAAATTGTATTTCTCTAATGATTGATAATGTTGAACACCTTTTCATACGCCTGTTTGTCATTTGTATGTCTTCTTTTAGAAGTGTCTATTCAAATACTTTGCTCATTTTTTGTTCAGATTATGAGATTTTCTTCCTACAGGGTTGTTTGAGCTCCTTATATGTTCTGGTTATTAATCCTTTGTCAGATGGGTAGTTTGAAAATATTTTCTCCTGTTCTGTGGGTTGTCTCTTCACTTTGTTGGTTGTCTCCTTTGCTGTGAAGAGGCTTTTTTTTTTTTTTTTTTTTTTTGATTTAAGAAGTTTTTGCCCAGGCTGGAGTGCAGTGCCAATCTTGGCTCACTGCAACCTCCACCTCCCAGATTCTGATGATTTTCCTGCCTCAGTCTCCAGAGTAGCTGGGATTATAGGCACCCACCATCATACCTGACTAATTTTTATATTTTTAGTAGAGATGAGGTTTCCCCGTGTTGGCCAGGCTGGTCTTGAACTCCTAACCTCAGGTAATCTGTCCATCTTGGACTCCCACAGTGCTGGGATTATAGGCGTGACCCACCACGCCCGCCCAGGGTTTTTTTTTTTTTTAAAGAGAGAAATAGAGGCAGCAAGAGACTTAAAAATGTAGTCATGAGAACAGCATCTGTTTTTATTATAATCACATATAAATATGACATATTTATCCTTCAGGTCTCAGTTTAAATATTATTTCTCTAATGAAGGCTTCCATTTCTTTACAGACCTGTTTATCAACCTCAATTCCACACACCCACAGTACTTAGCCTATTGAAAACACACAAATTTGAATAAGAAATCACAAATGTAATGACTTCTTCCTTGGGAATTCCAAGTCCCCTAAGGCTTAGTAACAAAGCTTTCTCACCTCTGTGTCTCCAGTATTTAGTATGCTGTCGAGGGCTTAATCATGTGTGAGAGTGAGGGCTGGTAAAAGGGAGAGAAGAATGGAAAAGAGAGAAAGTAAAAGGAAGAATGAGTCCAAAAGTAATTTGAAAAAGTTGAAAACTGTGTTGACTTCAGTAATTAGAAGAACCCAAGGCTCTGGTCTTAAAGTATTACTTTTGAAATGATGGCAACAATAAACCTTGAATAACAAAGAAATGGCTCTGATAATGGCATCTCTTTGCTTGCCAGGCTCTTTAGATGAGAAATCAGGGGAATAGCACAATCAGCAATTAAGTAGGCCCATCAGCCTTTATATAAAACCTATTACTAGTCTCTCAAATTAAAAAAAAAAAAAAAAAGACAAGAAAGAAGAGTATAGAAGGAATAGAGTGAGTGCAAGGGCTAGTTTCAAAAAAATAGCAGACAGAATGGCTCAGGCAAACATGGAAATCACTCCCAATAGCCCTGAAAAGCAACAGCGAAGCACAAGCAACATGGTTCAAAGATCCCAAATTATACTGCATCATTCCTTCCCATAATTGTTGTCAATGGATTACAATTAGCCCTGCAGGCCTTTCCTTCTTAGAGTGTAAGCCTTGGGAAATCAGGGAGCTTTCTTTAACCTTAGATGACTTTTACTTCTCTCAGATAAATACCCTCCACAATCCCTTTCACCAAAGGCTGCTTCTATTAGTAGTGATAATGCCTATTCCCATTTCTCCTATGTGTTAAATGAAGCAATATCTTGGTTTTAAAACTTTGACCATCCACACCTATCATCTCTTAAGTGCAAACCATGATCAGAGAAGCGCTAGGGAGAGCGTGTGACTGGCCTCTTATGAAGCCATTGCCCTCTCTTGAAAAAGCAGATAAGCCTCATGCCTCATGCCAGGCTCTGTCATATGAAGTCACATGCTTATGGGTTGACAGGGTCACTAAATTCATGTTTTACCACTCAGTTCAAAGAGATGAATTGGCTTTTTTAAAAAAAAAAAAAAAAATAGATGAATAGTCTTTGTTCATTCAAGGTGTCATAGCAACTCAAGATGTCCAGAAAATCAAAAAAATTTTATGTTTTTTTCGCTTTGCAGAAGCAAGAGCAGTTAGTAAAACAGCTTAGCTATAAATTCTGCAAGTAGAAACAACAACGAGTTAGAAGACTGCTAGAGAACACGTAATCCAGGAAAAGAAATTTATGTGTATTCCAAATTGGGAAGAAAATGGAGAACCTTAACCACTGATACAAAGGAGGCTGCTGAGCAATACACTGCCCCCAATAAAGCCAGCCTCCAAGAGATTTAGCAGACTGCAAACCCCTTGGGGGAAAGAGCTGAGTCTCATTCATTTTTGCTTCCTCACTGCCCCTCACCACCATCCCCAGAGTAGGCTCTCCTTAAATGGTTACTGGCAGAATTCTTCACTGTCAAGTATTTGAGAAGTTCGATTTACAGCTCATAACCGTTACTCTTTACCGCACACTCACTCACTCTATAGCCTCTTGTTATCCAGTTCTGCCCTCAGTGAAACTACCCTCAAAGCTAATAATCTCTTTACAACAAAATGTTATTATTTTACTCAAAAATAAATTTATTTTATTTAAACTAAATTTAAATGACCTGAATGGAGTCTTCATCTTATTTGCCCTTAGTGTAGTTTTTAACATTTGACCACTATAATTTCTTAAAACTTTCTCTTCTATTAACTTCCCATGCATCCTGTTATCTGAAGTCTTCTACCAAACCTTCTCCCTGAATCCTCTTCTCTCTTATTTAGTCTAAGACTGCACATTCTACAAGATTCTATCCTTTTTATTGATCTATAGTCATGTATATACTTTACTTATTTTACTTCAACTGGTTAAGTGGGCCACTTTTATCCTTTATCTCCTTCTTCTTATACTCTCTAATAGAGAGAAGCCTTAAATCTTCATTCATATATCTGACTGTTCCAATAAATCTTCATTCATATATATGACTATAGTAACTAACAGAAGGCAAGTTACTAGGTCAAAGAATATGAGTATTTAAAAGAATCACTTGATTCACATTACAAATTTCTTTCCAGGACTGTCATACCAGTTTACATTCCACTTACAGTACATTAGATGCCCACTTTGCTAAACCTACATTAATATCAACTGCTGGCTTTAAAATATTTGCTAATTTGACAGACAAAATTCATATCACAATGGTTTTTCCTAAGTAGTTAGGCATCTCATAATACTACATGCTCTGAGTTGTCCCATACTTTCTGTCATTTTTATGTTGGGCATCTCTGAGTGAAAGTGAAGAGAGAGAAAGTATCAAGATTCCAAGAGTTTATAGATCCCAGAAAAGACAATTTTCAGAATTAGTTTGGTAGACAAGATGGTTTTGTGTGTTGGAGATTATGACCTCCTTTTAGGATGCATGTGGGTTGTGAATCCTGAAACTGGGTAAGGGTGAGTTAGTGTTTCTTCACCTTTTTTAGTAAATTCTGACTTGCTCTAGAAAGAGCTGCACAGACTGTAGAGTTTAAAAAGGTGTTAGTCATTGTTTCCTCATTCATAAAGTAGTAGTTAGAAACTCTGCTCAGGTCCTGGCCGATTTTCCATATGTTTAGTATGCAGGGTCACTGCCATTGTTTGTTATTTTATCCATCTTTATAAAAGTTCAGAGTAGGTATACCAAGCATATTCAGCCTCTTACCATGCAAATCTGCAGTGAATTCTTGAAGCCCTTGAGTTTACTTCAGAAATATCATTAGCACAAACACTTTATAAAAGATGCAGTCATCTTACAGAACGATTTATGAAGATAAAAAAGACTCATACTCTGTTTCAAGTGGCCCACTTAACCAGTTGAAGTAAAATGAGTAAAGCATATACATAACTATAGATCAAGTGCCATAAGTAAAGTACAAATGAAGAATGTGAAGGATAAATATAAGAATCACCAGGAAGGAAAATTCATAATCAGATGAAAATGAGAAAATTTTCAAAAATAATATGGCATTTGTTATAAACATAAACATAGATATGGTTTTCACAAGTAGAATGAGGCTCTGGCTGGGGAGAGGAAATAACATTTGCAATTGAGGAAATTGTGCAAGAGCAAAGAGTATGGATATTGGGGGAGCAGCTTCTCAAGACCGGTAAGTTCATATTCAAATTGTGAATGTTGATTTCGAGATGATGAGGTTACATTACATTCTGCAGCTATTAGGAGCCCCTGAGAGCCCCCAAATAAGAAATAGACATGATGTTAAGTTTGATTGCAAAGTGATAATTCTAATAGCAATGTGAAATCTCATTTAGAATAAAGAATGGGAGTATGATGCCTAAATAGGAAGTTAGCTCAGTCTGGGAAGAGGGGAAAGTATACTTCAATGAGGGAGGCAAGAATGAGAAGAAAAATGACAAAGCAGATAAGGAATGTTCTTGTAGAAGCAAAAGCTAATACCTTAATACCTGACTGAATTTAGGACAAATGGGTAAGCTTCAAGTCCAGATGCCTAGAAGACTATTAAATCAATTGCATTATTAATAGATAATAGAAGCAGAAGGGCAAGAAATTATGTAAGAAGAGAAGTGAGTTTGGGTTTGACCATACTGATTTTAATTTGACAGTTTTCATTCATTCATCTGAAAATCATAATAAGCAATTGGAAAGGAAAATTTGGGAGTTTTGAGAGAACAAGCAATTAGACATGTTTAGGAACAATTACCTTGATTGATCTTGGGATGAGCATATCACCCAAGATAGGCAAATGAGATTCCTCTTTTGGAAACAAAATAAAAAAGAGAATGGCTAGTTCTGCTTGGTGGCAGAGGTTGCTGACAGCTCCATGCCATTCAAAGTGAAGCAAGCTGTTTTAAGAGAAAGAAGCAAGCACAGAGGGAGGAATAGAGTTGAGGGATAGAGAGATAAAGCCCTGGTAGCACGTGAGTCTCTCGGAAATGACTGCATCCCTTTCCACGGTTACTTGAGCCTTTTAACAAATTTATCCTTAAGAAGAGAACTGCTAAATTAGCTTGAAAAGAATTTCTATAATTTGTAACCATAGTGTCACAAAATCCTTAAGAGTGTCGATTTTTCAGCTAGAAGCCTCTGTGGCTGGTGGTGCCTTTGCCTGAGTTTTGCTCAGGCCCACTGTGCTCATTCTGCCCACTTGGTCTGGCATGCTGCATTCAGCTCACGCTACCAGCCCAGATTCCATGCCTGCCAAGAGTGAGCCAGGCACAAAGCAGCAAGAGGTATGTGAGTGAATAAGTGGGGGGGTCTGGCCACTGCACACAATCAAGTCATGCTGGCTGCTGCTGTAGGGCGGGCAGCTCCAGACCGCAGCACAAGCACCAGCTTCATGCAGCCTGTGGTTGGATGAGGGGAACATGATGGTGTCTGGAAGCTTGGAGATGCCAGAAACCACAGAGCCCTAAAGAAGGTGTCACAGCCCTGGCTCAGGGAGCCCTTAGCTGTGGGATCTTAGAAGGGTCACAGCCCTTTTCTCCTTCTCATTGCCCACAATGTGGTGAGCAGAGGGGTGCATGTTTCAGCCCTGTTTGTGTTACAGCTTTTTCAGTCCTGCCATTTCGTGGGTCCTGAGTTCTTGCCTCATGTCCAGGAAGAATGAGAGGCATATGGACAACTGGAGCAAGGCGAAGAGAAGCTTCATTGAGCAACAGTACAGTTCTCAGGAGATCTGAAGTGGGTAGCTCATTTCCACAGGCAGGTTGTCCCAATGAGTTTGCAGCTCTCAGTGGAGAGGAGACCCTTAGCAGGTAGTACCTACCCACAGGCAGGTCATCCTGGTTGAGTCTGCAGTCCTTAGTGGACAGGAGACCCAGAGTGGGTAGCTTCTATCTGCAGGCAGGTCACCCTGATGCCTGTGCAGCCCTCAGTAGAGACAGAGTGGGTAGCTCCCATCTGCAGGCAGGTCATCCTGATGTCTGTCTGAGTCTGGATTTTTTTATGGGCTCAAAAGGAAGTGCATGCTGACTGGTAGACAGGCCTGAAAAAAAGCACCATAAGTTCCCACTCAGGGCTGTGGACTCCACCTGGAACTGTTTCCATGCTTCAGGCTGTCCGTGGCTCGAAGGTGGGTAGGACCTGCCCCTTTCTGCCTAGGAACCTATTGGCCTTCTGCCTCAAACAACATGCCATTCATGGCACCCACACTATTGGTGCCATGGGGCACCTTCAGGTTTCCACTGAGCTGCCCTCAGCCCCACTCACTGGCCTCCCTCCTGAGCTTATTAGCACCCAAAGTCCACAGGGGTTTGAGGTGGTATGTCAGCACTGCCCCATGCATGTTTCCACTCAGTGGGGCTGCGACGGTGCCTGGGCTTGGTTACACCTTTGCTCTGTGCCAGAGCAGGGCCAGGAGGTCCTTCCTGGGTCCCCAAGAGTGCAGGGATGCGCATCTCTGGAGCTGTGGCTGGGTGGTTGTAGCTGCACCCATGGAATGCAGGGCTCCTGCCCCACCAACTCTGTAGGAGTCGGGGTTCCGGACTGTTGCCAGCCCCCACTGGCTCTGTGGAGCACACAGCTCCAGCTGTGATACCCTCATCCTGGCAGCAGCCATTCTCAATGGGTGGCCACCACCATCAAAAGGAATCCTAATTGTTACACTATTAAAAAGAAAGAAAGAGTTTTCAGATATTTAATTCTAATGTTAAATTTGCTACAGAATTTATTCTGCTCTAATCTGAGTCTCTGAAGATAAATTAGTTACACAATTGGAGAGAGGACTGAATGAAGCAGGAATGTTTTGAAGTAAGTCTGGTCCAGTAGTGAAGACAAACCCCAATGTATGAACAGACAGAATTCCAAATTTCCTTCTGTAAATTGGCTGGTTGGCAGTTACAATAGTTCGCTCCACAGAAACCTCATTGTGAATAGTGGTGATGTGCCCAGGATACTTTGAAAAAGCCAATTCTATATAAAATATGACAGATTAGACACAAAAGCCAATTTGACCACATGTAGCATGCTTCTTTACAAAGCTCATGCCTGGCAGTACTCCAGGACACCAGGTATAGAGCTGACTTGGGTGGATTTCCATGAGTTGGAAGAAGTCTCTCTTCCCACCTCTTAAAAAGGCCGTGGCAACTGCAGTGTGCAGAATCAGGTTGTGAAAATTCTTGATGTGTGAGATAGGACTAGGACATATTAGTACTGGCAGAGAGGTCCCTAGGCGTTCCAACTGTGAAGAGAAAGAGGAATTCTCTCAGTGCTCACATGCAGTTGATTCCCAGTTATAGTTCTGTAAAATATATCTGTAAATCAGGGTTTTCAGACTGTGTTGCATGTATCAAATGGGTGAATTTAAATTTCTACTATCTCTGCAATAAAGACAAACATGACAATGTAATTACAAGGTTTTGTATTCTGAAAGTATAAATGAAAAAGATAAATATAACAAAGACCCTCAGACATCATTTCCTTCATGTATTCACATGCATATGCAGTAAGTCCTTTTTAAAAAATATTTATTTATTTATTGTTTTTGAGACAGAGTCTTGCTCTGTTGCCCAGGTTGGAGTGCAGTGGTGCGATCTTGGCTCACTGCAACCTCCACTTCCCGGGTTCAAGAGATTATTCTGCCTCAGCCTCCTGAGCAGCTGAAACTACAGGTGCATGCCACCATGCCTGGCTAATTTTTGTATTTTTAGTAGAGATGAAGTTTCACTATATTGGCCAGGCTGGTCTTGAACTCCTGACCTCATGATTCACCTGCCTCAGGCTTCCAAAGTGCTGAAAATGCAGGCATTAGCTACCATGCCTGGTCAGTAAGTCCTTACTAAGAACCTCCCATACTTTTCATAAATTCAGCAAAATGCCAAGCCGTGGACATACAGAAGTAGGTAAACTTGGGAACTTATAGTCTTTAATAGAAGTCTTTAGTTAAAAAATAATTAACAATGTATTATTTGGAGCAAAGAATTCACTTACACAGTTGTAAATTCTTCTAAGAAGCCCTTATTTTCTCCATAGCACTTATTATTTCAAAATATAAAGTATATATTAACTTCTTATTTATTTGTCTCCTCATTTGAAAATAAGTCCTTTGGGGCAGGGAAAAAAAATGAACTGTCCTTCCAACACATTTATAGGGAAAAGCGTGAAGATGAGTGCTGTTTATTAAACTGTCAAGGAGAACAGCACAAAGTCAGGAATAATAAAAAAAAAGACTACCTCACATGCTTTATCTCATAGAGTCATTGTAGAAGAGTAATAGTAATAACAATAATAATAATGGCAAATAAGACCACACTGAAGTAAGGCAGATATTATGCAACTTGCCAAAGGCCACATGGCTGGTAGGGACAGGAACAAAGATTTGAACCCAGATAGTCTGGTAGGAGATTAGGCTGAAAAGGTCAGACAGGAAACATATCAAAAAGGGCATAAATTTCATGCTAAGGAATCTGTCTTTGGCTTGGAGATAATGGGGAACCACTGATAGGGGATTACTGCATGGGATCTACATGATCAGATTTGTATTTTAGAAAGAGTGTTCTGGAAGAATGAAGGATGGACTTCACAGAGAAGAGGAATGGAAACGAGGAGAGCAGGAAAGAGTTACGGTGGCAGTTCGTGGAAGAAATAATGGGTCTAAATTAGGATTGTAGTGAAGAAGGAAAGATAAAAAGAAAGAGTTCAAATTACTGAATAGACATAAGCCATAGGAAGATTAAATATTTTACGAAATTATACTCCTAGTAACCAAGTTTGAAGCTGAACATTGCACTGCCGCCTTACCCACACTGAATGATTAGTGTTGTTTCTGATTCCAGTTATTCACTTGTTGGAGATAATAGTTTTTTCATATTTAGAGATTATTTGTACGTAGGCAAATTTTTCTTTGCCTATTTTTTTCTATCACATTCCTCCTGATATTTAAAATTTCTGAATTATTTTATTTGGTTCTTCACATGACTCTGGTTGAGGCACTCTGATCTCATCTCCTGTCCCTTAGTTCTATGGGAAAAATAAACCTAACCAGCACTTTACTCCCTCCTAAAAGGCAATGGAAGTTTAGGCAGTACCTTAATTAAAATGATAAGTTTTGCGATAAAGAATGCCCAAGTGGATTCAGCTTGTATGACAGGCGAATGCAGGATTGGAAGAAACTATTTAAGAATCATCAGGATGTGGTGATGGTTAAAACCATAGACATGGATAAGATCACCAAGGAAGATATACAGGGTTAAAGTGGAAAAATAAAGAGCCTTACTTAGATGCGCTGGAGATGCCCACTTACAGATTTAGAGGATGAGATTCATAAGAGGGTGAGAGGAGAATTGTGAGGGTGAGGGAAGAAGACCCAGCAAGGGAAACCAGAATTAATGATTAGACTAATGTGTGTGGGGGGGAATGGGAACAAATAATAATGTTTATGCTGAAAAAATGAGTTTTCCAGGGCAAGAAAGTAGTGGAGAGACACTGAGGACAGAATAAGAGGAAGGATAAATGCGACCTTTGTATTTATCCATCAAGTAGCCTTTGGTGAGTTTAGTCAGAGATTGCATGGATTGTCAAGGATGAGACTGGATTTCCTTTATGTTGAGAAGTAAGCAAGTTTTTCCCTCAGGCCAAAACCTAGTTTAGAGCAAAGTCTTAACTCTCTTCAATTCTGTGAAGGCTGAAAGAGGTGAGAAAATAGCAGAAAAAAATTTGAAGCTAGTATGAGGTTTAAGGAAAGAATCTACCTCTATAAGTACAAGGTGAAGAATAAATGCAACCTTTGTATTTATCTATCAGGTAGGCTTTGGTGAGTTTAGTCAGAAATTTCATGGATTATTAAGGATGAGACTGGACTTCCTTTATGTTGAGAAGTAAGCAAGAGAACAAGAACTGAAGTCCTCAAGCATACACTATTTTTTGAAAAACTTAGCTATTATTGAAAGGAGGCAGGAAGAAAGGTCAGGATGGTTAATAGAAAGAGATGTAGGGTCAAGAAGGGGCTAGATTTTTAGAATAAAGAAAATTTGAGTATTTTCCTTGTGGGAAGAGGAAGAGTAAACACTAGTGGCTCTTTGCAAATACAGGAGAGGAAGCAAATTTGGAAGAGATGTAAGAGAATGGAATCCAAAGAAGAGATAGAACTACTATGCTTGGATAGAATAAAACATATGAAGTAAGGTGAACCTGTCTTTCAGTTCAGAGCAATTGAGCAAATATGTATTAAGAAGCTAAGTGTGAGGCCAGTGTTTTCAGCTGCATAGACACAAAGATTATGAATCCCCATTTATGCCCCTAAGAAACTTATAGTCTGGTGGAGAGGTTCGTGATTGGGGTATGGGAAGGACAACGGGGATGCTCCTTATGGATGTGATATATTTTCTATAAAGTGGGCAACAAAGTCATCTCCCTTGAAAGTGAGGGCAACTGGGATTGGGAAAGGGACTCGAGAATTGAGAAAGATTCAGCAATTCTGGTGACAGTAAGGAGTAAATAAATGGATCAGGTGTAAGTAACATAATTACTGAAGGGTCTAAAAACCCAGAAGAGATTAGAAACTGTTTACTTAAAATGTCACCAATCTTTCTTTAAGCCTGTGTGATTACTGCCAATCATCTTCTGGAGAAGTGAATGTGTGTGCTTTAATTCAGGTTTACAAATGAGCATTTGCAATGGGGAATGGGTATAATAGAAAATAAAAAGGGACAAAGGGACCTTATTAAGAGACAGTTGATGTGATAAAACATTTATTCCAGGCTGAATAGGGCAAGAACTGATGCAGGATATTAACAGTAGTGGAGAAAGGAGAAAATATAGAGACAGGATCTCTTGATAGATTTGAAGGGCAGGTGCCATTGGTAGTAAAGGAGTGAGATTATAGAAACTGAGAATCACATTAGGAATATAGAAAACAGGATTAAGGATTAAGGACTGGGTAGCTCAAATAAAGTAGAAATAAAGGCCATTGTGAGACATAAAAAGGAAAATTTTAAAAAGCCATATTTATTGTGTATCTGTTTCATTTTAGGCACTGAAAATGACAAGCTTAAGATACTGAAAGCTAGGAACGTGGCTGAATCATCCGTTTTGATGCCAAAGTCACCCAGGACAATGGCAGGAAGTTGAGGTAAAGAGAAAGACTGTAATATATGCCAAGTGTTGTAATGAGTAGCAGAGAATGAGCTGGGCCTCTTCATAGCAGCAGCAAATTGTGTGTATGATAAGGGACACAATACAAATAATAAGACTTGAAGGAAGAGGAGCTTTTGCAAGGGGCTGAAAAATATCAGTTACAGGTATTGATCGACTTACAACCTATGCAACTTACGACCATTCGACTTTACGACCACAATCGCTAGCCACGACTGCTCCGCATCTGGCAGCGCAAACGTTGCCCAGCTGGGCGTACGACAGTGCGGACCAGCTTCCGGCAGCACTACCATCTCTGCATGCACCATTTCAACTGTACATGTAGCCTACTCAACTTACGACCAAATCGTGTTATGACCGGTCCGCGGTCCCGACCGTGGTCGTAAGTCGAGCACTAGCTGTATCTAGAACTGACGCTGGACTTCAAGAAGAAATGCAAATGTAACTTCTTTTCCTGTAGTACATAAAACAAAGGAAAATCAGTTTTTACTTCAGAATACTTCAGCAGAAGTGACGTTTTTACTTCAGAATACTTCAGCGGTATCATTGAGGCAAGAAGTATGTGTCATCTAAGGCCAGATGGTAAAGAAAGAGTTAAGAGAAGATGAATAAATTAGCTATCGCTGAATAACAATGGATTTCAAAAATCCCCAAGTATACAATAGTAAGCATTTAATAAATGTGTCTCTGGTAGATGGGCTTGCCTTATCTAGGCTGGACTTGGCTCAGTCAACTTATACAGGACATCCTTGTACCATATGTATATTATCCTCCTCCTTAGACAGAGAATGATACAGTGGAGAGACATGGTACAAGGTACATATGGTGCAAGTATCTTCTTCTCAAGGCAGTGCCAGAGGTGCAAGGGCATAGTAGCCCAGCGGAAAAAGCACACGTTGAACTTCTGCTGCTTTACATATAACCACTAAGGTCTCACTGTCCAAAGCAAGTGAGACAGATAAGTCCAATACCAATGGAATGTAGAAGTATGCCACTCCCACAGAAGTAAATTGAATAAATGAATAATCAGATATACCATAGAAGGGGAGATTGATTATGGTCAATTGTAATTCTGGAGAGTACAAGTAAAATTAAGAACAAAAAGGAGGTTCAGAGGTAAAAAGTGAATGCACAAAGATGTTCTAATCAGAATTGAGAGAAGTATTCAAAGATGCACAAATTTTTCAATGCAATGTGCCCAGTGTGGACTATAGAGGAGTGGAATGACTGGAGTTAACTGGGCTGATGTTTTCTGCTGGAATTCTGGTGAAAAGTTTTTTGGACAGTTGTTTTTAGCCAATTCACTCCCCAGGAGGAAAGTATATTTCCCAAACTTCCAAATATTAACTGATAAGGACACATCAGCAATATGAAAGTAATCTGTACTCCTTCAAGATTTTAGCCATGCTGTACTTCTCTTCTTAAGTGTGTATGGATTATTTAATAGATTCTGGTTGTCTTAACTTATGCTGACGGCTGAGGTACAAACTGAGGTGGAAGGTTGGATCTGCCCATGTAATAATTTCATGGATTGTTTTGAATTCTGATTATGGTTTCAACTGCCTCCAAGAAAAGGCATATCTTACTTTAATGCATTTCACTTTATTGCACTTTGCAGTTTTTTGTAAATTTAAGATTTGTAATGAACATGTGATGAACATGTCTATCAGTGCTACTTTTCCAATAACATGTACTTACTTTGTCTCTGTGTCACATTTTGGTAATATCACAATATTGAAAACTTTTCCATTAATTTTATATCTGTTACGTTCATTTGTGTTCAATGATCTGTGATGTTACTATTGTAATTGTTTAAAGGTACCACAAATCACATCATAAAAGTTGACAAACTTAATTGATAAATGTTCTATGTGTTCTAACTGCTCCACTGACCAGCCATTCCCCATCTCTTTCTTTCTCCTCATGCCTTCCGATTCCCTGAAGTACGATAATATTAAAATTAGGCCAACTAATAACTCTACAATGGCTTCTAAGTGTTGAAGTAAAAGGAAGAGTTGCATGTCTCTCGCTGTAATTCAAATCCTATAAATGGTTAAGCTTAGTGAGAAAAGCATGTTGAAAGCCAAGACAGGGGGAAAGTCAGATCTCTCGCAACAATTAGCCAAGTTGTGAATGCGAAGAAAGTTCTTGAAGGAAATTCAAAGTGTTACTTTAGGGAACACACAAATGATAAGAAAGCAAAACAGCCTTAATGCTGATATGGAGAAAGATTTAGGGTCTGGGGAGAAGAACAAACCAGCCACAACATTCCTTCAGGCCAAAACCTAATTTAGAACAAAGTCTTAACTCTCTTCAATTCTGTGAAGGCTGAAAGTGGTGAGGAAACTGCAGAAAAATTTTTGAAGATAGCATGAGGTTTAAGGAAAGAATCTACCAGCATAAGTACAAAGTGAAGGGACAAATGCTGAGGTAGAAGCTGCAGCGAATGATCCAGAAGATCTAGTTAAGATCATTGATGAAGCTACACAAAACAACAGGTTTTTAATCGAGATTAATTAGCCTTATACTGGAAGAATATGCCATCCAGAAATTTCATAGGAAGAGAAGTCAAGGCCTAGCTTTAAAACTTCAAAGGACAGGTTGACTCTCTTGTTAGGGTTTTAAAGCTGGAGGCTTTAAGTTGAAGCCAGTGCTCATTTTCCACTCAAAAAATACTAAGGACCATAAGAATTATGCTGTATTTACTCAGCCTATTCTCTAGAAAGTTTAAACAACAAAGCCTGAATGAGAGCATATCTGTTTATAGCATGAGTTACTGAATATTTATACCTATTGTTGAGACTTACTGCTCAGAAAAAGAGTTCTTTCAAAATATCACTCCTCATTGACAATACACTTAAGAGCTCTGATGGAGATGTACAAGGAAATTAATGTTGTTTACATGCCTGCTAATATAACATTCATTCTGCAGTCCACAGGTCAAGAAGTAATTTTGACTGTTACACCTTATTATTTAAGAAATACATTTCAGGCTGAGCACAGTGTGGCTCATGCATGTAATCTCAGCCCTTTGGGAGGCTGAATCAGAAGAATCACTTGAAGCCAGAAGTTTGAGACCAGTCTGGGCAACAAAGCAAGATTGTTTCTATAAAATATAAAAATTAGTAGCCAGGTGTGGTAGTGCATGCTTGTAGTCCCAGTGACTTGGGATGCTGAGGTAGGAGGAATGCTCAAGAGTACCAGGCAGCTGTGACGGTGACACTGCACTCCAGCCTGGGTGACAGAAGGACGCCCTATATCTGGAAAATAAATATTTTATAAGTTTAGCTGCGATAGTGGTTTCTCTGATGAATATGAGGAAAAGTAAATTGAAGAAAACCTCTGGAAAGGATTTACCACTCCAGATGCCATTCAGAACACTCATAATTTAAGGGAGGAGGTCAAAATATCAATATTAACATGAGAGTTTGGAAAAAGTTGACTCCAACACTCAGGGGTGACTTTGAAGGCCTCAAGGCTTCAGTGGAGGAAGTCACTGCAGATATGGTGGAAACAGCAAGAGATCTAGAATTTGGAGTCTGAAGATGTGACTGAATTGCTGCAATCTCAGGATCAAATTTCAATGGATAAAGAGTTGCTTCTTATAGATAAGTAAAGTGGTTTATTGAGATGGAATATTCTCTTGGTGAAGATGATGTGAACATTATTTAAATGACAACAAAGGATTTAAAATATTACATAAACTTAGTTGATAAAGCAGCAGCAGAGTTTGGGAGGATTGATGCCTAATTTCGAAAGTTCTACTATTGGCAAAATGCTATCAAACATCATTGGATGCTACAGAGAAATCTTACATGAAAGAAAAAGTCAACTGATATGGCCAACATCATTGTTGTCTAATTTTTAAAAATAACCACAGCCATCCCAGCTTCTATCAACCACCACCCCAATATGGCAGCCATCAACAATGAGGCAAAACCCTCTACTGGTGTAAAGATTGTGACTTGCTCAAGGCTCAGATAGTTGCTAGCATTTTTAAATAATAAAGTATTTGTAGTTATGGTATGCACATTGTTTTTATAGATATAATGCTATTGCATACTTTGTAGACTAAAATATAGTTTACAAACATAACTTTTATGTGCACTTTAAAACCAAAAACTTCATGTGACTTGCTTTATTGCAATATGTGCTTTATTGTGGTCTGGAAGTAAACCCCAATATCTCCAAGGTATTCCTGCACTGATTTGGGAATGAAATAAATTCTACTTAGCTACCCGATTACTTACAAAATTAAGAAAATAAAAAACATCTATGCAACATTTTATTTGATAATTCTGGCACTGATTTGAAACAAATTTTAACACAATTGTGGAATATTTAAAAAAAAATTAAGATGAGCGGAAAGTAAACACCTGAGAACCTTTGGCTCACCAAATTTGCAGCCCTCCAACTGCAAACATTCTTCACTGTGAAAGTTCTCCAGAGAGATTATCATATTTCTCTTCTCCCCTTCCCAAACACATATCTATGTAGAATGTTAACTATCCTTAAATACAGTCTATTTGCTATATCCATATTAAAAATTTTAAAATGCCAAGATGGTATGAAACAAATTTGAATCAAAATAATTTTTACATTTGTTGTTTGTTCTGTGCAGTGGTGGTTAGGCTTGTAGCTTCATTAGAAGGAGAACTGTGAGCATGTGTCATCTGTGTATTATAATTACAAAATGCCAAAAGGAGAGTCTTGGATTTTTCAAGGGGCCTTAATGACTCCCAAGACATTGGGTTGTAGTATGGATCTTGTTGAAAGAATATAAACTCAGTGTAACAGGAAAATAATCATCTAGCTAGAATGCAGAGAAGTGAAAAACACTTAATATTCACTCAATTATTTGAATGGCCAATAGGGAATTTAATTTTATAAAGGGTATTTTTAAAAATCTTTCAACCTGACAAAATCATAATCAAAGCATGAGGGGAGGGATGGAGATACAGAAATATATTGTTATATTTATAAAGACCAGGGATCTTTTTATTCTCTTTCTCTGAGCAAAAAGGTTCAGACATGATGTCCCAAAGGCATGTAAGTTGGAACAAATTAAGCCATGAATGACAATAAAAACATAATAGGAAAATATGATTGCATTAAATTATTCAGAAAAATAATGCTAAAAACTTCTTAATAAGGTCACGATCAAGCGTAATGACAATGTGTGAAATGTTAATCCTATGTGGTTTTTGAAACAAATTTTCTGATATAAAAGTAATGCAAATGCTGTTCAAATTTTTGGAAAGGTATAGAAAAATGAAGATGAAAATGAGTTAATCCAAAAATAAAGCTAAAAATTCTATATTGTTTCCCAGTATTTTCTTTTTATTATTGTTGACTGATTATAAAAGCAATGCGTTCCTTCTAGAAATACTGTATAGTCTAAAATAAGTCTTATCTGTAGTTCATCTGGCAGAAAACAACTGTTAGCATTTTGAGATGTATATGAATTTGCAGTAATTTAAACATGCATTTTTATTCAAAAAATATAGCATGTACTATTTTACTCACTTGCTGCTTTATTCTCTTAACAATATATTTTGAACATTTTGTATGTCATTAAATATTCTTATGATCCCTTTTTTAATGACTGTATGATTTCCGTTACATTTCACACATAATGTGTTGAGAAAATCTACTTTTAATGAAAAGTACTGGGATAAAGATGAGGAAGCAAGCACATTCATATATTTCTAGAGTAAAGTCTGGGTTCATTAAAGTTTTTGATAGATATTTTCAAGAATTTTCCAATACAGTTTTACCAAATTTTCCTCTTATCTACAGCTCATGGGTGGCTCTTTCTCTGCAACTACAATATTGCCAAATCTTTGCAAACTATCATGTTTTTGCCAAACAGAAAATTATAGCTTATTACTTAAAATTCTTTTTTTCTCTCTCTTTTTGTTGATAGGTGATAGGTGCACATATTTTAAAGGTACACGTGAGTGATATTTTGATATATTCATATAATGTATAACCAAATCAGAATAACTGGAATGTCCATCACCTTAAACAGTTACTACTCTTTACCCTGTCAACATTCAAATTATTTTCTATTAGTTATTTTGAAATGTACAATAGATCTTTTTTTACCATAGTCACTCTACTGATTTATCAAACACTACATCTTGTTTCTTCTATTTAACTGTATCATTATATTCATTAATCAACCTGTCTTCATTCCCCTCTTGTTCCTACTCTTCCCTTCCTCTGGTAACCACTGATTTACTCTATCTTCATCAAATCTTCTTTCATAGTAATAATACTGGAGGAGGGCAGGGAAATGCTGGGTAGAGAAAGTGAGGTCCCTGGCTAGGGCTCCACCCCGCGGCCTGTGCCCGCGGATCTAGGTGAGGACAAGCATTTCTATTTTGTGCCCAAATTTTGCATTTCCCAAGACCACCCTAGTCTGTCACACCCCCATTCTTTGCCTATAAAAACCCGGAAACCCTACCGGGCATGCACAGTAGTGTCTGGACGTCAGGAGGAACACAGCCTCAGCGGCTGGACCTCAGGAGGAACACTCCCGCGGAAAAACACAGAAGCGGCTGGACGTCAGGAGAAACACACCAGGGAAAGAACACACCAGTTTCAACTGGGGGCTTGTCTAGGATTGCAGAAGGTAAGTGTGAGCCAATGCAAAATTGTCGGGTCCGCCTATCTTCCAAAGCCCTGCCACCTCTCTCTTTCCTGTGGTTGAGTGGCTCTGTTTTCCTCCATAGAGTTTTAAACTGCCCTAATCCGGCTGGTCAAAATCCCAGTCTTCATCTCTTTTCCCTCTCTTAGGGTTTGAAATGGACCTTATCTCTTCCTTTATAATGTTAAAAGTTTTGCTACAGGCAGTAGCAATGCTACTAAGTAAAATGAGCATTTGGCTCAGCCACCAAACATGAAACTCAGACCAATTGTTCTAGAGGTGCGATCTATGCCTCCACCTTGGCAGCTGCAGGCACGCAAGGCTCAGGGCACCTCTCCTTATCTTTTCCCCTCCTAGCTCGGGCATCTGAACATGCCTGCGGCAGGCAAAGGCCAAGCCCAACAGCCACAAGGAGGGTGTGGGAGAAACCCACAGTGGAAGCCACGATTTCGCCAATGGTTGGGTGCTTCTCCCCCACTTGCCAACAGGGTGTTTCTCCCATAGCTGAGGAGTTCAATCTGGTCTGTACCAGGGAAAAGATACAATGATTGGAGGGGCTCACTTGCACCGAGCAAGGGGTTCTTCCCCCAGGATCATCCCCTTTTGCCCCTGAAATTGTTTTTCTGTCTTTTTTTTTTTTTCCTTTTCTAAGTGAGAGGGCTCCCCAGCTACCAGCACTGTTTCTGATAGGGAAGTTGGTGGAGGAGCAACCCCTGCTGGCTGATAACTGCAAATTTGGCAGGCAACATGTGACACTCTGAAACAGATACTAACAGTCTAAACAGATACGAACTTCTAAAACTATCTTTTCAGTCTCTAACTCCATTCAAAGCTTCAGGCTGAGGGAGTAAATAGAAAAATCAAGTCTGAAGGATCCAAAGCCAGGCAAAAGGCACTGCAGAAGTGAGCCACTCTCCCTGTCACATGCTCTATGAGAGGGACAAGGGAGCTTTTCCCATTTCAATCATTTTTCCATTTCCCATTTTAACTCCTACATATGAATGAGAACATGTGATATTTATTTTTCTGTGTTTGGCTTATTTTACTTAACATAATGACCTCCAATCTCATCCATGTTGCTGCAAATGACAAGATTTCATTTATTTTTTTTGGCTTAATAATATTCCATTGTGGATATATACCACAGTTTCTTTATCCATTCATCTGTTGATAGACACTTAGGTTGATTCTATATCTTGACTATTGTGAATAGTGTTGTAATAAAAATGTGAGAGCAGATACCTCTTCAATATATTGATTCCCTTTCATTTGGATATATACACAGTAGTGGGATTTCTAGGTCATATGGTAGTGCTATTTATATATTTTTGAGGAAACTTCATACTGTTTCCATAGTGACTGTAGTAATTTATATTCCTAACAACAGTGTAGAAGCATTACCTTTTCTTCACATCCTCACTAACGTCAGTTATTTCTTGTCTTTTTGATAAAAGCCATTTTATCTGGGGTGAAATGATATTTCATTGTAGTTTTGATTTGCGTTTCTCTGAGATTAGTGATTTTGAGCATTTTTTTTCCATAGACTTGTCATTTGTATGTCTTCTTTTGAGAAATGTTTATTAAGGTCTTTTGACCATTTTAAAATAGGATTTTTTTTTTTGGTTGAGTTTTTGTGTAACTTACTTATTATTATTAATCCCTTGTCAGATGAATAGTTTGCAAATATTTTCTCACACTCCTTGGGTTGTCTCTTCACTTTGCTGATTGTTTCTTCTGTAGTACAGATGCGTTTTAGCTTGATGTAATTCCATTTGCCTATTTTTGCTTTTGTTGCTGGTGCTTTTGAGGTCTTACTCAAAAGATCTGTGCCAAGACCAATGTCTTCTATCATTTTCCCAATGTTTTCTTCTAATAGTTTCATGTCTTAGATTTAATTCTTGAATCCATTTTGATTTTATTTTTGTGTGTGGTGAAAAACAGGAATCAAGTCTCATTCTTTTGCATATGAGTATCTGGTTTTCCCGACACCATTTATTAAAGAGAGTGTCCTTTCCTCAAGGTATGTTCTTGGTGACTTTGTTGAAAATGAGCTGGTCATAAAGGCATAGATTCATTTTTGAAGTCTGTGTTGTGTTTCACTGAACTATGTTTCAATTTTTCTGTCAGCATTGTGCTGTTTTGGGTACTACAGCACTGTACTATATTTTGAATTCAAATAGTGTGATGCCTCCAACTTTTCTTTTTGCTCAGGAATTATTTGGTTATTTGAGATCTTTTGTGGTTTCATGTACATTTTTAGAATGTTTTCTCTATTTTTGTGAAGAATGGCATTGTATTTTGATAGGGATTGCACTAAATCTATAGATCAACTTGGATAGCTTTGATACTTTATCAATATTCTTCCAATCCATAAACTTAGAACATCATACCATTTTTGCATCCTCTTCAATTTTTTTATCAGATTTTTATAATTTTCCTTGTAGAAATCTTAAGCTTCATATATTTTGCAGCTATGGTAAACAGAATCACATTCTTGATTTATTTTTCAGATTGCTTCCTGTTGGCCTGTATAAATGCAACTTATTTTCGTATGTTGATTTTGTGTTCTGCAACTTTGCTGAATTCATTTATCCATTCTAGCAGTTTTTGGTAAAGTATTCAGGGTTTTCTCAAAATAAGATCATGTCATCTGCAAACAAAGCTAATTTGACTTTTTCCTTTTCAATTTGAACGCCCTTTCTTTCGCTTGTCAGATAGCTCTGGGTAGAACTGAGATTTGCACTGATTCTGACTTAGATATTTGCTGTAATTTTCTGATGAGCAATCTGGACCTGCAGTTTTCTTTGTGGCAAAATTTTTTTAACTTATAAATTTAATTTTAAAACAGCTTAGGACCCTTCAGATTTTTCATTTCTTTTTATGTTAATTTTGGTAGTTGTATTTTTCTTACAATAATGTTAAGAACATTTTTCTTACAACTATGTATTATGTTGAATAAAAGTGGTGCAAGTAAGCATCCTTGTCTTGTTCTAGATCTTAGAATAAAGGCTTACAATTTTTCCCTATTCAGTATGGTATTAGCTGTGGGTTTGTCATATACAGTTTTTTATCGTTTTGAGGTATATTTATTCTATATCATGTTTGTTGAATGTTTTTTTAATCATAAGATGTTGAATTTTGTCAAATATTTATTCAGAATCTATTAAAATGATCAAATGGTTTTTGTTTTTGCTTCTGATAATGTGATATATCACATTTATTGACTTGTGTATGTTACGCCATCTTGGCATTTCTGGAATGAATCTCATTTGATCATAGTGACTAATCTTTTTAATGCGTAATTTAATTTTGTTTGCTAGTATTGTAAGGTTTTGCATCGATGTTCATCAGGCATATTGCCCTGTAGTTTTCTTTCTTTGTTGTGTCCTTGACTGGTTTTGGTATCAGGGCAATTCTTGATTCATAGAATGAGTTTGGAACTACTCCCTCCCCTTCTGTTTTTTTTTTTTTTTTTTTTTTTAGAAAAGTTTGAGTAGAATGAGTATCATTTCTTAAAATGTTTTGTAGAATTCAGCAGTGAAGCTATGATGTCTTGGGCTTTTTTTATGGAAGACATTTTATTATGGTTTTATTTATTTTTTGAGATAGAATATTGCTTTGTTGCCCAGGCTGGTGTGCAGTGGCGCAATCTCGGCTCACTGCAACGTCCGCTCCCCAGGTTCAGGTGATTCTCCTGCCTCAGCCTCCCAAGTAGCTGGGACTACAGGCCCCACCACCACGCCTGGGTAATTTTTGTATTTTTGGTAGAGATGGGATTTCACCATATTGGCCAGTCTGGTCTCAAACTCCTGACCTTGTGATCCACCTACCTTGGCTTCCCAGAGTGCTAGGATTACAGGCATGAGCCACTGTGCCCAGCCTTTATTATGGTTTTAATATCATTACTCTTACTAGTTTGGTTTGTTCAGGTTTTCTATTTGTATATGTTTCTAAATTGTACATGTTCAGGAATTCATTAATTTCCTCTAGGTTTTCCAATTTGTTGGTGTATAGTTGTTCAAAATGGTCTCTAATGATTCTCAGTATTTCCCTGGTATTTGTCTTATGTCTTCTTTTTTATTTTTAGTTTTATTTCTTGGGGTCTTAAAAAAAATCTAGCTGAAGTTTAGTTGACTTTATTTATCTTATTATTTTTTTTGAGAGAGAAATCTTGCTCTGTCACCTAGGCTGGAGTAGTGAAAAGGCATGATCTTGACTCATGGCAACCTCCACCTCCAGGGCTCAAGTGATCCTTCTATCTCAACCTTTCAAGTAGCTGGGACTTGAAAGGTGTGTGCCACCACACCTGTGTAATTTTTGTGTGTTTTGTAGAGACAAGGTTTCACCATATTGTTCAGGCTGGTCTTGAACTCCTGAGCTTAAGTGATCCTCCCACTTTGGCCTCCCAAAGTGCTGAGATTACAGGCATGAGCCACGATGCTCAGCCTTTGTCTTTTCAAAAAACAAACTTTATTTTTGTTTAAATTTTATGTTATTTTAGTCTGAGTTTTATTCCTATTTGCTCTGATCTTTATTATTTATTTCCTTGTAACTTTGATTTTGTTTGTTTTTGTTTTACTACTTTCTTGAGGTGAAATTTTAGGTAAATTTGAAGTATTTCTACTTTTTTGAAATAGGCATTTATTGCTATAAACTTCACTCTTAATAATACCTTTGCTGTACCCTATAGATTTTGGTATGTTTATTTCCACTTTGATTTGTTTCAACAAAGTTTAAATTTCCTTCTTAATACCTTTATTGATCCAATGATTGTTCAGAAGCATGTTAATTTCTATGTGTTTGTGTAGTTTCCAAGGTTCCTCTTGTTATTGATTTCTAGTTTCATTCCACTGTGATCAGAAAAGATATTTGATATAAGTTTTACTTGTTTGAAAAGTAGAAATCAAGGCTTAAAGTGTCAAACAAGTGTTAGAAGCATATTTTTAGTGCTGCAAAGAAGCAAGGCAATGTTTACTTCTATAAGGGTGTGTCTCGCAGATGAAGCAATGGCGAGAGCACACCTAAATGAGAGAGGGGAAAGGGTTGTTATCCCTGATGCCAGTACCCCCTACTGCTGTGTTTTTTCCCTATTGGCTAGGGTTGGACCACACTAACTCTGATTGGCTATTTTAAAGAGAGCAAGGGTATGAGCCAGAGTGGCAGGGTTTACAGGCAAGCAATTGCTGAGAGATTTTGTCACTACCAGACCCGGCCTATAAGAACTCCTGAAGGAAGCACTAAACACCGAAAGGAAAAACAAGTACCAGCCATTGCGAAAAAGAACCAAATGGTAAAGACCAACTACACACTGAAGAAACTATGCCAACCAAAGGGCAAAACAACCAACCAGTAAAAAAATGGCAGGATCAAATTCACACATAACAATATGAACATTAAATGTAAAGATACAGACTGGCAAATTGGATAAAAAGTCAAGAACCATTGGTGTGCTGTATTCAGGAGACCCGTCTCATGTGCAAAGACACACATAGACTCAAAATAAAGGGATGGAAGAAGATTTACCAAGCAAATGGAGAGCAAAAAAAGCAGGGGTGGCAATCATAGTCACTGATAAAATGGACTTTAAACCAATAAAAACCAACAGAGACAAAGAAAGGCATTACATAATGGTAAAAGGATCAATACAACAAGAAGAGCTAACTATTCTAAATATATATGCGCCCAATACAGGACCATCCAGATACACAAATCAAATCCTTAACAACCTACCAAGAGACTTAGACTCCCGCACAATAATAGGGGGAGAGTTTAACACTCCGCTGTCAATATTAGACAGATCAGAGAGACAGAAAATTAACAAGGATATCCAGGACTTGAACACAGATCTGGACCACGCAAACTTAATAGACATTTATAGAACTCTCAATCCCAAATCCACAGAATATACATTCTTCTCAGCACCATATCACACTTACTCTAAAATTAACCACGTAATTGGAAGTAAATCACTCCTCAGCAAATGCAAAAGAACAGAAATCATAACACACAGTCTCTCAGCCAAGAGTGCAATCAAATTAGAATTCAAGATTAAGAAACTAACTCAAAACCACACAACTTCATGGAAAATGAACAACTAGCTCCTGAATGTCACCTGGATAAAAAATGAAATGAAGGCAGAAATAAAGATGTTCTTCAAAACCAGTGAGAACAAAGACACAACGTACCAGAATCTCTGGGACACATTTAAAGCAGTGTCTAGAGGGAAATTCAGAGCAATAAATGCTCACATGAGGAGCAAGGAAAGGTCTAAAATCGACACCCTATCATCAAAGTTGAAAGAGCTAGAGGAGCAAGATCAATAAAACTCAAAAGCTAGCAGAAGAGAAGAAATAACTAAGATTAGCGCAGAACTGAAGGAGATAGAGACACAAAATACACTTCAAAAAATCAACAAATCCAGGAGCTGGTTTTTTGAAAAGATTAACAAAATAGATAGACTGCTAGCCAGACTAATAAAAAACAAAAGAGAGAAGAATCAAATAGATGCAATAAAAAACAATAAAGTGGACATTACCACAGATTCCACAGAAATACAAACTACCATCAGAGATTACTACAAACAACTCTATGTACACAAACCAGTAAATCTGGAAGAAATGGATAAATTCCTGGACACTTGCACTCTCCCAAGACTAACCTAGGAAGAAGTTGAAACACTGAATAGACCAATAACAAGGGCTGAAGCTGAGGCAGCAATTAATAGCCTACCAACTAAAAAAATCCCAGATCCAGATGGGTTTACAGCTGAATTCTACCAGACATACAAAGAGGAGCTGGTACCATTCCTTCTGAAACTATTTCAAACAATATAAAAAGAGGGAATCCTCCCCAACTCATTTTATGAGACCAACATCACTCTAATACCAAAATTGGGCAGAGATACAACAAAAAGGAAAACTTCAGGCCAATATCCATGATGAACATTGACGCAAAAATCTTTAATAAAATACTGGCAAACTGGATGCAACAGCAAATCAAAAAGCTTATTCATCATGATCGAGTAGGCTTCATCCTGGGGATTCCAGGCTGGTTCAACATACACAAGTCTATAAACATAACCCACCACATAAACAGAACCAAAGACAAAAACTGCATGATATCTCAATAGATACAGAGAAGGCCTTCAACAAAATTCAACAGCCCTTTATGCTAAAAACCCTCAATAAACATATCACAAAATTATAAAAGCTATTTATGACAAACCCACAGGCAATAGCTTACTGAATGGGCAAAAACTGGAAGCATTCCTTTTGAAATCTGGTACAAGACAAAGATGCCCTCTCTCACCACTGCTATTCAATATAGTATTGGAAGTTCTAGCCAGAGCAATCAGGCAAGAAAAAGAAATAAAGGGTATTCAATTAGGAAAAGAGGAAGCCAAATTGTCATTATTGGCAGGTGACATGATTGTATATTTAGAAGACCCCAGAATCTCCTGAAACTGATAAGCAACTTCAGTAAAGTCTCAGGATACAAAATCAATGTGCAGAAATCACAAGCATTTCTATACACCAATAACAGACAAACAGACAGCCAAATAATTAGCGAACTCCTATTCACAACTGCTACAAAGAGAATAAAATACCTAGGAATGCAACTAACAAAGGATATAAAGGAACTCTTCAAGGAGAACTACAAACCACTGCTCAATGAAATGAGAGAGGACACAAACAGATGGGAAAACATTCCATGCTCATGGTTGGGAAGTATCAACATCATGAAAATGGCCATGCTGCCCAAAGTAAGTTATAGACTTAACGCTATCCCCATCAAGCTACCAATGACCTTCTTCACAGAACTGGAAAAAGCCACTTCAAACTACACATGGAACCAAAAGAGAGCCTGCATAGCCAAAATAATCCTAAGCAAAAAGAACACAGTTGTAGGCATCATGCTGACTGACTTCAAACTATACTACAAGACCACAGTAATCAAAACAGCATGGTACTGATACCAAAACAGAGACATAGACCAGTGGAACAGAACAGAGGCCTTGGAGGTAACACCACACATCTACAATCATCTGATCTTTGACAAACCCGACAAAAACAAGCAATGGGGAAAGGATTCCCTGTTCAATAAATGGTGTTGGGAAAACTGGCTAGCAATGTGCAGAAAGCAGAAACTGGACCCCTTCCTGATACCTTACACTAAAATTAACTCCAGATGGATTAAAGATCTAAACATAGGACCTAACACCATAAAAACTCTTGAAGAAAACTTAGGTAAAACCATTCAGGACATAGGCATAGGCAAGGACTTGGCTAAAACACAAAGAGCAATGGGAACAAAAGCCAAAATAGTCAAATCAGATCTAATTAAACTCGAGAGCTTCTGCACAGCAAAGGAAACAATCATTAGAGCTAAATGGCAATCAACAGAATGGGAAAAATTTTTTTTGCAATCTACCCATCTGACAAAGGGCTAATATCCAGAATATACAAAGAACTAAAACAGATTTACAAGAAAAAAAAAGAAACAAACCCATTCAAAAGTGGGTGAAGGATATGAATAGACACTTTATAAAAGAAGTCATCTATGAGACCAATGAACATATGAAAAAATGCTCATCATCACTGATTATTAGAGAAATGCAAATCAAAACCACATCGAGATACCATCTCACACCAGTCAGAATGGTGATCATTAAAAAATTTGGAGACAACAGATGCTGGAGAGGATGTGGAGAAATAGGAACACTTTTACACATTGGTGAGAGTGCCAATTAGTGCAACCATTGTGAAAGACAGTGTAGCGATTCCTCAAGGACCTAGAAATAGAAATATCATTTGACCCAGCAATCCCATTACTGGGTATATACCCAAATAATTATAAATTGTTCTGTTATAAAGACACATGCACATGTATGTTCATTACGACACTGTCTACAATAGCAAAGACCTGGAACCAACCCAAATGTCTGTCAACAATAGACTGGATAAAGAAAATGTGGCACATATATACCATGGAATACTATTTAGCCATAAAAAACAATCAGTTCATGTCCTTCATAGGGACATGGATGAATCTGGAAACCATCATTCTCAGCAAACTGACACAAGAACAGAAAACCAAACAGCACATGTTCTTGCTCCTAGTGGGTGTTGAACAGTTAGAACACATGGACACAGGGAGGGGAGCATCACATATTGTGGTCAGTTAGCATGGTCTAGGGGAGGGACAGTGGGGGGTGGATGGGGAGGACTAACGAGGGGAGAAATACCAGATATAAGTGATGGCGGGATGAAGGCAGCAAACCACCTTGCCATGTATGTACCTATGGAACAATCCTGCATGATCTGCACATGTACCCCAGAACCTAAAGTAAAATTAAAAAAAATAAAAAACTTATATTTAATGATTACCATATGGTATTAATAGAAGCATGTTTCATGGCTTAAAAGGCTTCCAGTTATAATATGAAGCACATTTAATAGTTTGTGCAATTATTCCAAAAATGTTAAGTATTTAGGGTATTTTAAGTTTTTCTTTATTGTAAGTAACATTAAAATGACTTTTAAAAATTTTTGTATTGTGCCAGTATTAAATCTGAAATTCAGAGTATGGAAGTTTCTCTCACCGTGTTGGTGCATCCAGATCTTTAAAAATATTTAAATTTATAAATTTAAAATTTTTATATATGATTTTAAATATTTATACTTATAAATTTAAAATTCCTACTTATAATTTTAAATTTAAATTTGTGATTATAAATTAGTGATCATAATTAACATAATTACTAACCACATACATTTATATTTATTATAAATATACATATTTAATATGAACATATAATGAATATAAATATTTATTAAAATTCATAATTATACATTTTAAATTAAAAATTTCTGCTTTCAGCTAAAAGCAGAGTTCATAAGTGTAATATCTTGAAACGCTTTCAAACATTAACTGAAACCAAATTTTCTAGCTAATAAATGTCTGAAAATTGATTTTTTTCTTTTCTGCTTGAATGTGATATAATTTTGAAAATTATATATTTTCTTTAAATCTCCATTTTTAGTTATCGATTAACCATTATGTTTCATAGTTACAGGTTATTTTTATTTCATTTTTAATTAATATTTTTGATTTTTGCATAGTTATAAAAATGGCAACTATTTTGATTTATAAAGTACTCTAGAAATTAAAGCTATTTATCCTTATAGTATATATGCCCTCAGTGTACAGATTTGGCTTTTAATTTTAACAGTATTTCCTGTTACCTCTTTTGCATACTAATACTCTTAAATTTAAAAAGAAAAAGACTTTTAGTTCTTCAGTTCACAAAAAAATAATGAGATTTTCACAACCATTAACATGTTCTTATTTACATGTAGGAAACTGATTCTTATATTATTTTGACAAGTGTAAAGAAAGGCCTGTGGCCACTTCAGGAACAGGTAGGTAGGCTGCTATTCTGATCTTGCAGAAGGAAAGCATCACACTTCTAAGAAAACAGCAGGCTGACTTTGGTCCTGCTGTAGCTCTTCTTACTATTCACTTCTAATTTGTCTTCACATTCCTAATCAAAAACATCAGTTATGCTGGTGACTATATTGTTCTAGTATTTTATGATGAAAATCATGTGTAGATATCTGTGAGTACTTAAAAATCAAGTCTGTAAACAGTTATTTCTTCCCAAGAAACCATGAGCTTCTGAGGAACATGGACTTTTTTGCTCTGATGTTATGTCTAGTATAGAATAGCTGTCCACTTAATGTTAAAGGAATAGGAATAGCATACTTATCTAATTAATTAAATGACAGGGAACTATTAGAGAATGAAATAGAGAGGGACAGAACAGGAGAGTACATATGCAAGTGCACTGATCTCGCATACCATGAAAGGACTAGTTAAATCCTGACACTTGCAGACACCAAACAAAGAGAAACTGTTGTGTCACTCAGTCACCTCCTCATACAGAAAGGAGATGGGTTGGGCTTCAAGCAGCCTGTGCATTTACCCAATTCTCTGCTTTTCTGTGTGAGATATTATCATTATAATAGTTCTGCTGCTACACAGTCCTATAATCACAGTGTGTTGCCCTTGCCCTCTTTGGGCCATGCTCCCTTTCAAATCTGCTTTCTCATATTTCTGCTACTGTGATTATAATAAACAAAAGAGAGTTTCAACCTTGAGTGAAGAAGTACAATTCCATTACTGTTGTCTCATATAGGCAGCTCACTCACTCTTTCACAAAGAATAGTCAATCAAATCAGCCTCTTTTAAAGATCAGAGCATCAGCAGCATATGGATTTTTAAAAGAAAATACAGGAAATAGGAATTAAATTAAGGAATACAAGAGATACAGTAAAGTAAAATGCAGTGATAACTAATCAAAAAAAGTAGGGGAAAAAACAGCCTTCAGAGAAAGAGAATATTTAGTTCTAAAAGAATAAAAAGGCAGAATTTCTGTGAAGTATAGTTTCCTGAAGGAGTGGATACATCTCTTATGATGAAGTTAATGATACTCACAAAGTAATATTAAACTAAACTACAGCAGAATTAGATCTTCTGTGTGAAATTTCTAGGATTAATCAATAAACCATGACCTAACAGAACTATTTAGAAATTTTTCCTAAGTTAAGAGACAGTTGCTCATTAGTTTGGTAACATTCAGTCAGATCATCTTTTGTTGAAGATATATTTATCCAGGGGAGGGTGTGGGGTGGGAGCATTAGGGAAAAGAGCTAATGCACGTTGGGCTTAATACCTAGGTGATGGGTTGATAGGTGCAGCAAACTACCATGGCACACATTTACCTGTGTAACTGGCCTGAACATTCTGCACATGTACCCTGAAACTTAAAAAAATAATAATTTTAAAAAGAAAATATATTTATTAATCATAATACAATAGGAACTCAAAATATATACAATACAATTGATATAAAAATACAGCAGGTATCATGGCAAATGGACATTACTTATTTATCATGTCTATTTCCATTTTTAGAAGGAAAAACAGAAGTTTCCATGTAAGGCATTCAGCAGTGTATATGCTTAAACTCAGTCTCATTGTTCTAGTTTTTAACTGGCATTGTAGAAGAAAGAAAACAATTCATATCATTTCCCCTGGGGTTTTACACAGTATCAAAGGAATCAGAGACTGAAATTAAAAAAAAAAAAAAAAAAAAACTATCCTCAACAAAACTATGGATGCATAAGACCAAATCTAATAAATGAGGAAGGACTGCTGAATTTAGTAAAGACAGATAAAGAAGTTCATGATAAAAGATCTCATAAAGTGAAGATTGTATGATTTCTCAAAATGAATAGCATATTCCATGGGGAAAATTGATATTTCATTGGTTCTCACAATGGAGGCAAGGGCTGTAGGAAAGATTTCCAGATACTCTATTCAGTAAGTCCAGAGCAGCAAGTGATATGGAGCTCAAACAGAGTGTTCGAAAAATAAAATTTTGTAAAAAGCAAACTATCTGTATACGAGTGTAGAGAGGAGAGAGAAGGCACTGAACTTAACACTACACTTTTGAGTTCTGGGGAGAAATGAAAATGGTAAAAAAGACACACATAATAACTAGATCACAAGGTAAAATTCTGCTTCTGGGAGAACATACACTGGCTCTTTCCTCATACAGACCTCTCTCAAATAGTTGGTCCAAGAAAATCCTACCAGTTCAAAAGATTAGCAATATTAGAAAATTTAACTAGTTTGGGCATGATGGCTCATGCCTGTAATTCAAACACTTTGGGAAGCCAAGGCAGTAGGATCACTTGAGCTTAGTAGTTCAAGACCAGCCTAGGCAACATGGTTAGAAACCTTCACTACATAAAATAAAAAACAAATTAGCCTGGCATGGTAACACATGCCTGTAGTCCCAGCTACTTCTGAGGCTGAGGTGGGAGGATTTTTTGAGCCTGGGAAATCAAGGCTGCAGTTAGCCATAACAGTGCAACTCCACTCTAACCTGGGTGACTAAGCCAGACCTTGTCTCAATCAATCAATAAATAAAATAAATGTAAAATGCAAATAGACATGATTTATTCAGACAATACTTTGTAAGAGAGGAGCAAAAAGAATAAAAAGAGAAAAGGAAAAAAGAAGAAAGAAATAATGTAGAAAAATGCTGCTAAACTGAAAACTATAACCAAATTCTATCCTCTCTCTCTCTCCCCATTTATCTCTATAGTGTATCTGTATTTATCTACATGTATTTAAGCAGTGCGTCGGCAGCAATCTTTCAGACTATCCTATGCCCATTCTATTTGTTGAAAGGCTTCTACAAAGCCCTAGCCAGGGATCTTAGGCAGGTAACAAGATATGGTTGCTACTGCCTAGCACAGGCTAGCTTCTGTACTTGTACCCCTGTTCTATTCCTGACCTGCATTTATGAATTTATGTATTATATAAATTATTCAACTTCCATATTGAAATAATTTTTTGTGAAAGTTAGCAGATATTGTGAACAACATCATCAGTGTCCTATAAGTAGATCTTTCCCTGTATCTGGGCCTCTCCTTCCAGTCTCAGAGTGAAATGTAATCTCTTTCCTATAGGATCAGTATTGTGTTAACCTTCCCACTCTATGGATTATTGAAAAATTCTATGCTCTAATATTCTAGGCTTAGTGCTCTCAAAATTTATTATTTGCACTTAAAGAAATGTTCTTTGCAGATGAAAATGCTTGTTTGAGACCATAGCTAACTTTGAAAACTTCATTTTCAAATGCCAGCCTGCATGACTACTTTCTTTAGCCTTTAATTGAAGCCAAACACCAAGGCAACTAAGAACAAGCATAAGATACTAGGAATATAAATATTTCAGCTAAATATGTCCAAAAATAATTATGGTATAATAATTTAATAATTAAAGCTTTATTTGCAGTTGGAAAACTTGAATATATGAATATAACAATAAAGCAAGTTTTTATTCAGTAATACACATACTTTGAGTATATTTCTGGAGCAATTTTATTATCTCTAATTTATGTATAGTAATTCAAAAATATTAACTGCATTTTTGCTCTGTTCCTGCTACTGTGCTAAGCACTAGAAATGAAAAAAAAAATAAGACACATTTACTTTCTTTCATTTTTTTTTCTTGACTGCCCTGCAGTTTAGGATTGCTCTCAACCTCTTTAATCCTCAGAAATTTGTCTTCACTTTGTCATTTCATTCTGTGGAGAGGCATCAAACCACCAAGCAACATGTTTGGGAAAACAATTTGATTTCAAAAACGCATTTCTTTAAGTAAACAAGTCTTATAAAATACTTGCCTGTGGATATTATACTAATGTATACAGAGATGTAGTAAAATTGTAATATGGATTTATATGCCATAAATGAAAAGTATTTCCTCACCCAGCCTCCAGGGACTGTCCCCCATTCTCTTGGTATGTTCACATGCTGATTCTAATCACTCTCTAACATTAAATCAATCCTATTTATTTCTTATGGTACATAAACTATCGACTGCTATCCTGAAGGAAGGCAAAGCCAGAAATGTTTTGCTTATATTTGTCTTCATTGTCTTGGGGCAAAAGACTCCTGACTGGTGATTAATTCACAACAAGGGTCTTTTGATTTATGTTCTTTGAGTGATTTTTGAAAGTAAGTTAATATATTTCTTGGATTATATGCAGAAATGTATGACTCTCTGTAGATGCTGCATTGCCTGTTTTCCCAGCAGTGGTTACTGAAATCACTTTAATAAGAACAATGGTAATAGGAAGAAACTATAAACTCATTTAATCCATGTAACTTTTCCATGAGTTAAATACTAGTATTAACCCTATTTAAAGTAAGTGAGAAAAATATAGGTGAATGAGAAGTTTGCTCGTCCTTGGATCACATTCTTGCAAATAATTAAAAGTGGCATAACATGGTGGCTCATGCCTGAATTCCAGCAATTTGGGAAGCTGAGGTGGATAGAGCACTTGAGTCTAGGAGTTCTAGAACAGCCTGCGCAACACAGAGAGATCCCGTCTTTACAAAAAATACAAAACATTAGCCGAACATAGAGAGATCTTGTCTTTACAAAAAATACAAAACATTAGCCGGCATGGTGGTGCATGCCTATAGTACCAGATACTTGAGAGGCTGAGGTGGGAAGATCCAGTCTGGGTGACAGAAAGAGACCTTGTCTCAAAAAAAAAAAAAAAAAAAAAAAGAAAGAAAATAAAAATTAAATAATAATGGTGAATTAGATTCAAGATTCCAGCCTGGGAATCTGGCTCCAGATGCCCAATGTCAGGCTTCTGTATTTTTAAACTCAAGTCTCCATAAATTTTTTTGTAGCATTTTAACCACATGGGTCCTTGGTATCCTAAACAGCCTCTTTAACGGGAGAGAAAAAGAAAATGTGACTAGGAGAAATGGTGGCTTGGAAGTATGGAAAAATTATTATACATGTCTCTGTAATTATATGTTTAAGTAAAGATAAAGCATGCCTATTGAGAATTGGGAAGCGATTTAGCTTTAAGAAGAATAAACTTCTTAGCAACTGGGAAAGAAAGGAAACTACAAAGAATGAGAGTAACTTTGTCACTTAATTAGATGGAGTAATTCTAAGTTTTACAGAGATGGAGTAATGTGGTCACTTACTTAATCAATAAGGGTTCCAAAAACACTAAATAAAAATATATGGAAACTTCTTCTCATTTTATTTTATATAATTAATTCGTATGTTTTTCCAATTTTTGCAGCATAAGATGCATACAATTTAAAAAGTACAAAAATACTCGATATTCAGGATTCCATGCCACATTAAAACAAATACATCTAATGCACTTTATATGTATACACACACACACACACACACACACACACACACACATATATATATATGTAAATGCATATGCATGTATATATAATTTAGAAGGATGAAATTAACTTTAGATTTAAAGAATGATATTAATTTTAGATTTAAATAATTAGATTTGCTTTAGGTGCCTGCAGAATAGAGGCTAAGCTTTAAACATTTGAGTGTTTATTCTCCCTAACACAATGACCAGTATTTAATCTGTAATAAATAAAACTACCACTTAATGAATTAAATGTAAAAGTCATGAAATTATACAAGTTTTGGAGTCAGTTCCAGGTTTAACTATATTACAAACACTAGAAATTAAAGAATATGGCTTGACAATTTAGAAACTTGAAGCCATTTAACTCATAAAGAATGGTGAAGCCTTTTATTGTTTGCCTCTGCTCTAGTAGATATAATAAAAGCTCTGATTTTGGTGATGTATTAAATATTTGTTGTGATACTTTGTAGATAAGTGTATACATAAAGAACTGTGATATTACATATATCAAAATAACTTTGTGTTACCAAAACTTTTCTTTTATTTTTATTCCAGTGCCAACAGATATGTACTAGAGGGAAATATGTTCATAAGAAAGAGATGGAAACTGGGTTCTGAAATAATAGTATATTATGATTTCAGAAGAATCAATGTTAATCAATTTCTATATATAAAATGTATTTTTTTGAAGCACACAATTCCCAGGTTATTGAGAATAGTAATCTAGAGGTTACTAAAAAACTAAAAAAAGAATTAAAACTCAAATAGTGGTCTGTATATCCACATATAAACAAAGTATCAACAAGCAACAACAAAAGCAGAAATATTGCAGAATTTTTTTTTACTGGAGAGATTTCAATGTGTTTGCATCCTTAAAAGCCAGCATTATACAACATAGACAAATCAGAAGTTATTCCTCTGCTAATGTATCTATGAAAATCCTATAATCTTAGTGGCTTTATGAAAACCACATTTTTTTCTGTAGTCAGAGGAGAATCCTGCCTTTTCTAATAATCTACAGATTTGCTCAGATACCTGAGTAAGGACAATATTCAGATGTCCGTAAATCTGTTATCAATGATAAGTTTTATGGAATAATGAAGATTTGCTGTGGTATTTTCTAAGCCCCATACTCTGACGTCATAGTTATGGAGTAATAGTTACCATGTACAGATGCCATTTTAATTATTTTTGTGTTACATATATTATTGTATTTAATATATGTATATATTAAATACATATATTATGTATTTATTAAATACATATATTATATGTATTTATGTTATAATGTATGTATATGTTATATGTATTTAACCACCCTCTAAATAAGTATCATTATTTTACTATTTTAGTTGCAGAACAACAGGATTCGAAGTTTAAATTCAACTCACTATCTCCACGCCTAACATCTGGCCTGAGCCACTATTATCATATCTTGCTTATTTATATTCTCTATCTCCTAGTTTTGATTTACTTTTCTCTTATCATTTAGTACATGATATCTTATTTTATATATGCTCATGATTCTTTTGTTGTATTTCTTCCTTTTCCTCATAACAAAGAAAATTTATGTCTTCTAGGTAGAATAATGGGATTTGAATAAGGGGAAAGATATTCTGAAATTCATTGCTTTACTGACAGAAAGATGACTTCAAATTCTGCAGATAGAAGCTTTCTGTTCAGCACTCACAGTGGACTTAAGTTAGTCTACAACTTGATAAGCGACACCAGTGTTTTATCTAATCACTTATTTAATCAATTTATAAACATTTAATGAGCAAAACTTTTTATTAAAGGCAATTTGTTGGGGTACGGAAAAACCAATTTAAATATGACATCATCCCTGCCTTCAGAAAATTAAATTACGTTATGGGATCATCATGCAAAATTCATCCACTTACTCATTATACAAATGTTTATTGAGTACCTTCTATTTGCTAGGCACAGATCTACTGCTACACATAGGGACTGTAACAAAAAAGACAAATATGTCTGACTTCATGGAGCATATATGCTTGTAAAGGGAGACAAAAAATACACGGTAAATACAATATGCCAGGTGGAAAATATATCATGGATAATAATGTCAGAGAAAGAGATAAGCAGTTTATATCTGAAATTGTCAATTTTGTAATGCATTGGACTGCATTGTTCTTTTTTTTTTCTGAAAACAATTTTACTCCCACTACAGTCTTGTGCACCACTGAAATCCTACCCAGAAATTTTCTTTAGTTATTTGTTAACTAATTAATAATTTTCTAGGTTAAAAAATATATATCACACACTAAAAACAAGCAAACAAAAATCTTAAATGACTACCTACTGTGAACGCTTCCTGGAATTAGCTGGATGAAGTTTTTTTCTTAAAAAAGAAAAAATATATATATATATATGTATATATACTGAAATTCATATACAGGTAGATAACATCCTATAAAAATTATATGAACAAACAAGAAATTTGAAAGCCCACATCTAACCCAGTGTCTGACCCATGGGAGGAGTTACTCATTATTTGTTGAATGAAGAAATGAATGAGTGTATTAATGAATAATGAATAGTAGTGAGAATATTTAGACATTAAGATATTTACTGGCATTTACTAATTATGATTAGTGGTACAATTCACTTGTCTACCGCTAATATGTTCTAAATAACTCTTCACCTCTGTCGTTTGTCTACATGTTGGTATACTATCACAGTGTACAGCATGCTTCTAATTTGTATATTTTAATGCTAACCTTGGAATCAATACATGTTGATGTAATAGGTCTTATTTTAAAAAGTATGAAAGATACCAGAAGTGCAGAGCCAAACTGAACTCTGGCTTGAGATTACAGGGAGAAGTTCTAGAAAGAAAAATAAATAAATAAAAAGACATATAGAGAATTTAAAAAGTTGTAATCCTACAAGTTTATACAAGGTAAAACAGTCTTTTAAAATGAAGGCAGAACAAAGACATTCAGATAAACAATAACATAGAAAATTTGTTACTCACAGGCCAACACCAAAGGAAATGCCAAAGAGTAAGTTTTAGGCACAAGAAAAACTATTCAAGATAGAAGTATGGTAATATATGAGGAAATGATGAGCACAGACAATAATACATACTTGAGGAAATATAAGTGGATATTGAAAGTATCCATCAGTAATAATAATGACTTGTGTGATTCAAATATAAATCTAATTTAAAAATACGTAGCAAGAGTAACTTAAAAAGGCAGGAGGCATTGGATAAATTTTATATGTTAAGGAAGTCATAAAAGTATTTATTTATGATAGACTTTATTTGATGATGCATGCTGTAATTTCTATTGCATATAAAAGGAATGATTATTAAGAAAGCTAATAAAGTGGAAAAAGTAATAATCAAAGTAGCTTAAGGAAATGAATATAACAAGTAGAACAAATATAAAGTAAAGAGCAAAGTGACAAGTTTAATCTTAGTAATTACATAGTTTGTCAGGTTGGCCCAGTAGTTTAATGTGCCAGATTCAACGAATTACATTAAGTATAAGTGGCTTACAAACATAATGCTGCTTAAATCTATATATAACATAATTAAATATTCAAATTCTATGCAGTCTTATCAGGAATATAATTAAAGGGGGAATTAAATGCAATGAAAACTAGAATAAAGATGAGGAATAAAGTCATAAATAATATAGAAAGAAAAAATGAAAAACATAAATTAAGCAACAGTAAGGAATAAAAAAATGGGAAAAATAATTAGAAACAGCAATTTGGATAGGGAAAGAGGAGGCTCCACATAATCTGAGCTGCATATGGTATAAAATTAACATTATTTGAACTTTAAATGGATAGGGGATAAATGTATACCAACTCTCCTACTAGCTATTTTAGGTAAATATTCTTTGAAAACATCTGGAAATATTAACAATAAAATTCTTACTTGAGTTTTAAAGCTAATTGAAGAAATTCTCCTAGAGGTGAAAAATATACTACTTTACCCCACAAAACTCTTTTTAAAATGCGTTGAATAACATTCTTAACATTCAAGGTTTTATACTAAATCTCTCTAGGTTGACTTGTAGACATTTTGATAGCTCAAATCATCCCCAGAAAAAAACAATGTATATCTTACTCCTGATGGATTTACTCTGAAGTTCCATTTTTTTTAGCTTGATCAGTCAACGTGGTACAAGAAGAAATGTAGTAGACAAGTTTAAAGAGTAGGTAATGTTTTCCCATATTTTATAGAGTACTGACTTACTTAAAATATCTTGAGAGGATCAGCTTAGAATTTCACTTCTTTAAGTGACCTAAGTTAGCTGGGACCAACTCAGGGAGTGATAAGTGGGAGAAAGAGAGAGAGAGAGAGAGAAAGAGACAGAGAATAAAATTGAAAGAAGATACATAGTTAATTTAGCAGCCATATCTATAAATACCTAAAATCACAGAATTTTTAGGACTAGGAAAAACTTCTAAAAGATTATACTATAACTTAATATACTTAAGTTATATTATAACCATAGCAATGAGTAAATATAGACGCTTAAACTATAGTTTTTTAAGTTATATATACATATATATATATATACTCATGTATATATGTAATAGATATACCTACATCTGTAGACATAAATATATATTATATAGTTTCTGGATTTGCAAGACTAATTTATGGGTTTGTACAACTTTAAATGGGAAGTCAGCAAGTTTCAAAACTAATTCTTTATTCCTGGCAATATTGTAAGCTCCAGAGATACCTGGATTTGTGAAAAAAATTTTGTTTTAAATCTAATCTGCTATTAAATAATTTCTAACATGCTGTATCAAATTTGCTAGTAATAAAACAACAGATTAAAGTTGAAATAAATATTATTTTCTTATTTAAAATAAGATCCTAGAATTACCTACAGTGTGTGTATGTATATATGTGTGTAGAACAGAGTATAAATTAACATGATAATTAAGTCAGCAACTGTAAAAAAATAATTATATTGCAAAGCCATTTGCACGCCAATAACAACCTTTCAACACTGGACCAAAGAGATGATTAACAGAAAGTAATATTACCAAGAAAACTTTAAATCTATAGAATATAAGAAAATTAAGAACCATCAAATTTGAACCTTTTAAAAGTATCTTGCATTAAGTTGTCATAGTGAATGGCAAGAGGGAATGGGGTTTGCCCCTAGGTTTTAAACATATTGTACTAATGCAATTATTAATAGCATCCTTTTTTACTCTCTAAAGTAACCAATTCTGATGATAAATTATATTTTCATTCTAATAAGCCTCTCTAATATGTCTAATTCTTATAAACTTCTTATATTTATGTTGTAGCTTCCTTGTTTCTGCTTTACATATTGTGTCAAAGTTAGCAGCTCCTTATTATATACTTTATATCAGCAGCAGGTAGGGGGGTGTGTGTGTGTGTGTGTGCGCGCACGCACGTACGTGTGTGTGTGTGTGTTCGTGAGCCTGTATACGGAAGGGTGCAGGGGGAGCCTGTATATGGAAGGGTTTCTGAGCCTGTAGACAGAAGTTGTTTGGAGGAGAAAAAAAATTATCTGTTTCATTTCCTCATGTATTCTTTCTTCATCTTAACAGAAAAGAAAACCTATTGCGAGCATCATAAAAGATAATAAAGAACATAAATATTCATCAAATTAAACACCAGGTAAACATTTAATAATATACACTTATAAAATGTTTAAATTCTTTTTTTATAGTAAACAGATTTTAAATGTGAAATTAAGTTAATAAAACTCTAACTGCATTTTAGCTACATTAGACTATTACCAGAGTAATTTAAATGTTAAAGTATTATGTAGAATAATGTTAATAAGTAGGATGTGAATACATGCAAAAATTTCTTTCTTACATAAAGCAAGAAAATAAAATCCATTTTTAAAAATACATAATGAATATCCTTTATACATCTCTCATAGAATGCTAAGCTTATTAATAGTGACTCAAAGTTCCAGAGCTGAGTTCTCTAAAGTGTTTAAACATAAATTGTACCACTCATCCAACCATTCTCACAATTGTTATTTAAAATGCATATTGCTTATTATTGTGATTGAAACATATGTAAATACATGGATTTCTTAATAATTTGGGGGGTTTATTAATTTCAGGTTACAGACCATGACTTGATATATTTTTTTACCTCAAAGATCTTTCTCCAGGGTATTGGCTTAATAAAAGCTTGCTGGATGATTGAACTACAGAATGAATTCTAGTAACTCAAGGATGTATTGAATTACATTGAGAGATACTAGGATATTACAATACTTTTCTTATATAAAACATCACCAATTGTGATGTTATAAATATGAGACAATGGAAATTAAAGTTTAATCATATATGTATGGCCAAGTGAACTGGAAATAAGATAACTTGAAGGTACCACTATAAATTGTCATGTGTGCATTGAGAAAAATTTGAGAGCAAATTTAGTGTACTAAATATTTTGCCAAAGACTAAGGATTTAACTTATCTAAAGTAAATCACCTGCTACCACCAACTTTGCCTTGGTCATAGTTTTATCGAAATTAAATATTTTATGTCCTTTAGGGTATAACTCACTCTTCCAGTCAGGCATGATAGACTTGAACACTGCAAGGCATTTCTGAGTCACTTTCAGAATCTTCAAAGTATTTCCCCGAGGTGAGAAGCAAATATTGAAACCTTATTTTATACCCGGAGATTCATAAGAAAACTGAAGGGTAAAACTGCTAACTGAATTGTTTTAAGGTCAAGTAGCAGTTACAGAGCACAGAGAAACACTGGATTCTGAGCCACTTTTGCTTTTTTTTTTTTTTTTTTTTTTTTTTTTTTTAGGCAACATAATATATATTCTGGGTAATTAATTATCAATCCTGAAAAATAATTCAAAGAAAGAGAAAAATCCATTCACATGAAAATAATATTGATTAAGGCACCATATTTGGATGATTGTCAGTTTCATATATTTGGGTTAATACTTACAATTACATATGACACAGTAGCCTAGAAAAATCCAAGGAGTTAAAAAAAATTTTAAATTGTATCCTTAACTTTTTTCTTTGTCAAATAATTCCCCACTTCCAATTCTAACTAGATAAAATGCCAGAATACAGCCGCTAAAAAATTACGCATTCTTCTAAAGAGAAGACTCAGTGTTTTCCAATGATCTGTGCATACTTGAAATCACAGGCTATGTTGGATATGAATAAGAAAAGAATATAGTTCTGTGTTTAATGCATACATACAGCTGGAGTGGCCAATCTGTGATACAATAGGCAAAAGCAGTGGTTTTGAACCAAGAGTGATTTTGCCCTTGGGGACATTTGGTGTTGTCTGGAGATAATGTGCTTGTCAAGACTGAGTTGGTTGGGAGTCTGGGGTAGCAGGGAAGTCAACTGACATCAAGATCTAGTAAGCAGAGGCCAAGGAATTGCTGATAAACACTTGTAATGAAAGTATTGCTGATCATAAAACTGCTGATTTTCAAGTTTGTTCAAGTTCTAATTGATGATACCATTAACAGAAAAAAAATCAGAAGAGAGAAATATTAAGGAGACTACTTACATAGAAAATGTAAAGATTGAAAAGAGAGTGAGAAAAGTGTATATCAAAACTATTATTTTCATCTAGCTAAAGACAAAAAAAAAGGTTATTTATTTTGCCATTAAGAGCCAAAATATTACTAATAGCTATACATAAAGAGATAACCTAAAATCCTGAATCATTTTTAAAGAAAAAATTTGAAACATATAATATAACCACCAATAGGGATTATTTATTGGTGGTTCAAACATATGAAACATTGTTTTACAAAATTAAAAATACAATGTAAAGATGGGATTAAAGGAGGCTGCACATGGTGGTTCATGCCTGTAATTACAGCATTTTGAGAGGCTCTACTAAAAATACAAAAATTAGCCAGGTGTGGTGTCACATGCCTGTAATCCTAGTTGCTTAGAAGGCTAAGGCAGGTGAGCCGCTTGTACCCAGGAGGTGGAGATTGCAGTAAGCCAAGATTACACCACTGCACCCCAGCCCGGGTGACAAAGTGAGACTCCATCTCAAAACACAGACACCAAAAAAAGATAGGATTAAAGAAAAGTTTACTGCTACTGTAATTTGTTTCTCAGATCTGCCTTCCTATGAGAACTCTCCCTGTTTATAGTTGAGATGGAAAGGAATAAAAAAGGGATTTAGTACCGGAAATAGGTTACTTACAAATATGTGGAATGCTGAGGGGCAGGAAATGGTGGGAGTCTTAGGAAGCTTCCACCCTGTCCTCAGCTAGGTAGAGCTCCAGAGTAGGGAGGCTGGTTAGGTGCTCACTGGAGCTATGAACAGCATTCTAAGCCAGACAGGTAAGTTTCAACTTCGACTTTCTTTGTTGTGATGTACTTGGGGAGGGAGAAACCTAAACTGGAACCTGATGTCAGGTCTTCTGAAAAATGAGTTTTGACCCTTCCAGTGCTGAGACATAGTGAACAGCATACAAGTGCATGGGAGTGATGAAAGAAGTAAGTACTTTATCCAGTACTCTGATCATTAATACAACTAAGGAGTAGAGATTCTTGCTTTTCTAGAATGGTGTAATTCCCCCTTTCCAGCTCGGAATATAGAACAATTAGTCTTTAAATAATTTAAGCTTCCAACTCTTAGATTGCTCATACCAAAAAAAAAAAAAAAAAAAAGAAAAAGAAAATATATTTTTTATTAGGCTTAGTATGAAGTCAGTACTTGGTATATAAATGTTAAAATTATGCCTGTTTTAAAAACATTCACAATTTTAATGAAAATTTCATAATAATGCATTTAAAAAATAAAATAACACTTCTGTTTCATCTGTATATTACCTTACAATGTCTAAAACCATTATTTCCAATGTCTTAAGCCACCATTGCAGCCTACAGGACAAAACCACGATTGCCTTGTTGCTGGAAGCAGACTGCACTCTGATCTCCAATTCCCAAAAAATGGGGCATTGGTCCATTTGTCTGTGTGAGTTAATACCCTAGCATTATGCTTATCTCCCTAGGTTTTTTCTTACAGATAAATTTCTGTCTCAGTCTTTGGCACTAGTATATGTATTTTATTTTCTATGGTTTTATTTTTTCTGAAACAAAATGTTTCATAGCTGAACCACAGTGATTCTGAGACTTGATTTCTTTGTGATCTTTCCATTTCCTCATGCTTTCCCTCAGCTTCCTGAAATCCCCTAGTTTACCAGTTACTTGGAACATTATTAACTGCTTTGTAGGAGGAGACTTTATAATGATTCTTAGAAAGATGAGGTTAATTTTTCATCCAGGGTTCTGAGAAGATGTGGAGTGGGAATATTCAGGGCTTCCCCGAGCTGTGGGACTTAAAGAAGAAATGAAACCCACCTCCCCAGGGAAAAAATATGCTTAGCAAGAAAGGGCTTGTACAAAAGATCTGCAGCTGAAGTCATGAGACAGAACAGATGGATTTGGGAAGTGGGACATTGGAGATCACCTGATCTAGCAGGAGACAAGAGAAGAGACTTGTAAAATGTTACATAGTAGACCCAAGAAAGACAAAGAAATATTAGTGAGGTACATTTGGTTAGTGGCATTTACAGTGTTAGCACTTCCCAGGCTTGAAAAAAAAATAGAGTTTTGGAGGGTAGAGACACTTTTGCCAGTATACTAATATGCTGCTTTGTCATTTCTCTCCAACATTTGTCTTTAATTCAGGTCTTTGCTTCTATCATAACTTGTAGCTTGACCAGAAAGCCATTTCCAAACTCTTACTCCTCTTCTCGGTTTAATCCTACAACAGCTCAAACTCCATTTATAGCTTATGACTAGAAACATGTTTTCACAAGAATAAAAATGCAGACTTTTATAGTTTATTTCAGTGATCTTTCTGAGCAGCCTAAAAGCAAAATTAATAAAGCAAAGGCAAATACTTGGAAGATTTATCAGTAGAAAATACAAAGGAGAACACAAAAACAGTGGTGTTCCTTTGGAATGATTAGAGTATGGAAACATGGGTAAAAGCAACTGATTAAAATCTCTGTCAAACCACTAGTGATTATCATATTAACCAGTTTGGGACATGTATCTATTTATGACCATCCCATAAAAAAAGGCTTACAAAAATAAATCAATAGAATATAATCTCATTCATTATATACTTCTTTATATTATAAAATCATACTCTCATATTGTATCATGATAGTCTTTTGATTCTTACTCTTTCCAGTTTTATATTGTTTATTCTTATTATTTACATTTAAATCCCATAGGATAAAATTTATTTTTAATCAAACTCATCACAGCCACTTCTTTTAATTTATATTACATTATTTTACAGTTACTGCTATCTCATATTTCTTCTCTCAATCTAAACACCAAATTTCTTTGTGGACTTTTTTCCTTAAGACCTATAGACACTTACAGTTTTCTCACTCTCCCTCCTTTTTTTTTTTTTGAGACAGAATCTTGCTCTGTCACCAGGCTGGAGTGCACTGGCGTGATCTTGGCTCACTGCAACCTCCGCCTCCCGGGTTCAAATGATTCTTCTGCCTCAGCCTCCCAAGTAGCTGGGACTACAGGTGTGCGCCACAATGCCCAGCTAATTTTTGTATTTTTAATAATGAGAGCGTTTCACCATGTTGGCTAGGATGGTCTTGATCTCACAAGCCAAGAACTTGTGATCCATCTCCCTTGGCCTCCCAAAATGCTGGGATTACAAGTATGAGCCACGGTGCCCGGCCTCATTCTAAGACTCTTAAGTCAATGTCAAAGCAGTGCTACGTTAACCTCCAATTTTATCCTATGGGGCTTAAGTCACACTTGTCTGTAATTTCTCTAATGACCAGTGAGGATGCATAACACTCTCTTCATCTGGGAGAGTCAGCATCATTCCTCTCAGTGATGATGAGCATTTTTTCATATGTTTATTGGCCTCATGTATGTCTTCTTTTGTAAAGTGTCTGTTCATATCCTTTGCCCACTTTTGAATGGGCTTGTTTGTTTTTTTTCCGTTTATTTATTTTATTGCATTTTAGGTTTTGGGGTACATCTGAAGAACATGCAAGGTTGCGTATGTTGAACTAGCCTAGAGTTTTTGAGGTTTTTTGATCTTGCTCCTCTAGCTCTTTCAATTTTTATGATAGGGTGTCAATTGTAGATCTCTCCTTTCTTCTCATGTGGGCACTCATTGCTATATATTTTCCTCTAGAGACTGCCTTAGATGTGTTCCAGAGGTTCTGGTATGTTGTGTCTTCATTCTCATTGGTTTTGAAGAACGTCTTTATTTCTGCCTTCATTTCATTGTTTATCCAGTCAACATTCAAGAGCAAGTTGTTCAGTTTCCATGAAGCTGTGTGGTTCTGGGTTAGTTTTTGAATTCTGAGTTCTAACTTGATTGCACTGTGGTCTGAGAGACTGTTTGTTATGATTTCTGTTCTCTTGCATTTGCTGAGGAGTGATGTGCTTCCAATTATGTGGTCAATTTTAGAGTAGGTGTGGTGTGGTGCTGAGAAGAATGTATATTCTGTGGATTTGGGGTGGAGAGTTCTGTAAATGTCTATTTGGTTTGCTTGTTCCAGGTCTGAGTTCAAGTCCTGGATATCTTTGTTAATTTTCTCTCTGGTTGCTCTATCTAATATTGACAGTGGGGTGTTAAAGTCTCCCACTATTATTGTGTGGGAGTCTAAGTCTCTTTGTAAGCCATTAAGAACTTGCTTTATGTATCTGGGTGCTCATATATTGGGTGCGTATATATTTAGGATCACTAGCTCTTGTTGCATTGATCCTTTTACCATTATGTAGTGTTCTTCTTTGTCTCTTTTGATCTTTGTTGCTTTAAAGTCTATTTTATCAGAGACGAGAATTGCAACTCCTGCTTTTTTTTTTTGGCCTCCATTTGCTTGGTCAATCTTCCTCAATCCCTTTACTTTGAGCCTTTGCGTATCCTTGAATGTGAGATGGGTTTCCTGGATACAGCACACCAATGGGTTTTGGCTTTTTATCCAATTTGCCAGTCTGTGTCTTTTGATTGGGGCATTTAGTCCATTTACATTTAGGGTTAATATTGTTATGTGTGAATTTGATCCTGCCATTTTGATGCTAGCTGGCTGTTTTGCCCGTTAGTTGATATAGAGTCTTCATTATGTTGATGCTGTTTACCATTTGGTTTATTTTTGGAGTGGCTGATACTGGTTGTTCCTTTCTATGTGTAGAGCCTCTATCAGAAGCTCCTGTAATGCAGGCCTGGTGGTGATGAAATCTCTGAGTACTTGCTTGTTCGCAAAGAATTTTATTTTTCCTTCACTTATGAAACTTAGCTTGGCTGGATATGAGATTCTGGGTTGAAAGCTCTTTTCTTTAAGGATGTTGAATATTGGCCCCCACTCTCTTCTGGCTGTAGGGTTTCTGCTGAGAGATCTGCTGTGAGCCTGATGGGCTTCCCTTTGTGGGTAACCTGACCTTTCTCTCAGGCTGCCCTTAGCATTTTCTCCTTTATTTCAACCCTGGTGAATCTGACAATTATGTGCCTTGGGGTTGCTCTTCTTGACGAATATCTTTGTGGTGTTCTCTGTATTTCCTGGACTTGAATATTCGCCTGCCTTGCTAGGTTGGGGAAGTTTTCTTGGATAATATCCTGAAGAGTATTTTCCAGCTTGGATTCATTCTCTTCATCACATTCAGGTACGCCTATCAAACGTAGATTAGGTCTTTTCACATAGTCCCACATTTCTTGGAGACTTTGTTCATTCCTTTTTACCCTTTTTTCTCTAATCTTGCCTTCTTGTTTTATTTAATTGAGTTGATCTTCAACCTCTGATATCCTTTCTTCTGCTTGGTCAATTTGGCTGTTGAAACTTGTACATGCTTTGCCAAGTTCTAGTGTTGTGTTTTTCAGTTCTATCAGTTCACTTATATTCCTCTCTAAGTTGTCCATTCTCATTAGCATTTCATCAAATCTTTTTTCAAGGTTCTTAGTTTCTTTGCATTGGGTTAGAACATGTTCTTTTAGCTCACGGAATTTCCTTATTACCCACCTTCTGAAGTCTGATTCTGTCATTTCATCACACTCATTCTCCATCTAGCTTTGTTCCCTTGCTGGTGAGGAGTTGTGATCCCTTGTAGGAGGAGAGGTGTTCTGGTTTCAGGTGTTTTCATCCTTTTTGCACTGGTTTCTTCCCATCTTTGTGGATTTATCCACCTGTCATCTTTGTAGTTGCTGACTTTCAGATTGGGTCTCTGAGTGGATGTCCAATTTGTTGATAATGAAGTTATTTCTGTTTCTAAGTTTTCCTTCTAACAGTCTGGCCCCTCTGCTGTAGGGCTGCTGAGGTCCACTCCAGGCCCTGCTTGCCTGGGGATCACCTGCAGCAGCTGCAGAACAGTAATGGTTTTTACCAGTTTCTCTTTCTGCTATCTTTGTCCCAGAAGGATACCCGCTAAATGTCAGTTGATCTCTCCTTTATGAGGTGACTCTTTGGATATACGGGTGTCAGGAAACTGCTTGAAGAGACAGTCTGCCCTTTATATGAGCTCAAGTGCTGAGTTGTGAGCTTCGTTGTTCATTCAGGGCTGCTAGGCAGGTATGTTTAGGTCTGCTGTAGCAGAACTCATAAACACCTTTTTTTTTTTTTTTTCCCAGGTGCTCTGTCCCAGGGAGTTAGGGCTTTATTTATGAGTTTCCATTGTGCTGCTGCCTTTTTTTCAGGACTGCTCTGTGCAGCAAGGAGGCAGCCTAGTCACTGTCTGCCTGCTGAGGCTTTGCTGAGCTGCTGTGAGCTCCAACCAGCTGCCGTGTGAACTTCCCTGCAGTCCTGTTTATATGGGTGTAGTTAGAACCGTCTCAGCATTGGTGGCCTGCCTGTGTAATGGCGGACTCTCGCTGTAATGGCAGGTTGCCTTGGGAATGGCGGTTTGCCTTGGCAATGGTGGACTACCTCCGTAGTGATGGAGTGCCTCGGCAATGGCAGACACCCCTTCCCCACAGAGCTGGACCGTCCCAGGTTCAGCTGTGCTTGCTGCCGAACTCTCAATCCAAATAGTTTCTATTGCTGTTCTTTTATGGGGGTGGGACCAGTGAGCCTGATCACCTGGCTCCCTGCCTCAGAGCCTTTTCGTTTTTAGTTGAATGGTTGGCTCTCTCCCAGGTGTTCCAGTCGCCTGTTGAAAAGGTGCCGGGATCTTTGTGATTTCCTGTGTAGCGACTCACTGTGCCAGCTTAAACAGTGGCACTGAGATTCATGGGGCTTTTTTTTTTTTTTTTTTTTTTGGCCTGGGAATCTCCTTGCCTGGCTCCCTGTTTCAGACCCCTTTTTAGGCAGATGAATGGATGACTGCACCTTCCCAGGGTTCCAATCGCCTGCTAAAAGGGCACTGGGACCAGTGTATTTTTACAGAGAACTGCTGTGTCAGGGTGCCGCAAAGCAGCTGCACGGACCAAAACAGCCACAGGGACCGAAATGGCTGCACCGGCCAAAACAGCCGCACTGTCAACCCATGGGGCTCCTCTGCCTGGCAATCTCCTGGTCTGTGGGCAATAAAAATCAGTCTGGAAATGCGGTGTCCACTCACCCTCTGCGCTTTCACTGGGAGCTGCAATCCTGAGCTGTTCCTAAATGGCCATCTTGGATCCGGATTCCTCTAAGTCTTCGTAAAGTCTTATCTCTCATCTGGATTGCCAGGCTCAAAGGAAAGGAGCATCTTTGGTAACAAGCATATTAGATTTAGCAGTATATTTTATCTTTCTATGAATAAGTTCTGAATTATAATATGTAATGTTATTGTTTTATTTTCAAACATTTTTAAAACCACGTTGCAGAGGAAAGTATGAGCCCATACATGAGGAATAGTACTGTATACATTATAAGCCTAGAAATTAGGAGGTATCTTCCTCTTCAATTTCTCATAATAAAAAGATAATTTTAAACAATGAATGAGGTTTTATGAGGAAAGGAAATTTTCAACTTCAGTTTCCTTATATGAAATCTTCTGTTAATTAAACTTCTTAAAATAATTATCTGCTCAAGAGTGATGGCTATTTAATGTGTTCATGAAAAACAATTTAGGCCCTTGAGCGAATAATATATTCAGCAAAAAAAAAATAATTAGAGAAAGAGAGTTATTGGAATTATTACAAGATAAAAAGATATACTGAGAGCAGATTCACATTTCATTGTAAATATATTTGCATATGTATACACATGTACATATATAATGTTTCAATCTTTCTCAGTCTATATAGTCATTTATTTTTTATTATTGTTTGATGAATGATTTAAAAAGATAAATGATCAACTATTTCTGTCTGTATGTTTACAGATTTATACCACTTCATTTTTAAAGGTTAAATTTCAGAAAAATCCATTGAATCCTTTAAATCGGTAGAATATTTTCAGTGACATTTGAAGAATTAAGATGCCACTACCTGAGTTAAACATGATAAAGTAAAAGAAACAAAACCATCAGGTCACAACTGAATAAGACACCACAATTACTGCTGGATTTCTTCAACTCCCAAGTCCAAATATTCTAAATTTTCATATGTTAGATGTGTCCACTATATTTAGATGTCAATGGACTTATTTAGGATTAGAGTGAAACTGAAAGTACTGTCTACTAGCTACAGAACAACAATAAATTCTACTGAAAGAAGTCTAAATTTGCATGTTGTTGAATACTATAATTCAATGTAATAAAACAAATTATAGTCAGTCTAATGTTGAAGACCAAACCTTCCCAAGCTCACATTTACTTGCCATGTTTATTTGGAAATGAATAAATATACCAATACAATTTAATAAACATATTTTTTAATTAACTGACAAATTGATACTTTTTAATGAAAAATAGAATCATGATAAATAATAATAATAGCTTATCCTTGTTCTGGGGAGAAAAGGTAGCCAAACATAAATGTAATACAATTAATTACATGAAAAGGTTTTTTAAAAAATATACGTACATATTAGAAATTGCATTTAACAAAATGTATTTGGAGGAGACAGCTTTTTAAAAATAATGGTAGGTCATTGAGGTGACATCCCTAAACCTCTGAATTCATTATCATGAAAGGGAATTTGTAACTTCTCTCAAATAATATCCTTTTGTGTTATTGTCAAGAGACAAGACAACTGTACTGGATTTTATAAACTATTCCTGATGTTTATTGTAGTTATGGATACCTTGGTATCTAAAAAAATTCCAAAAGTTGAAATACATAAAATTATTTTAACTTTAATTAGTACACTAAGGACATGGCTCCTTTGGTAAAAACATAATGAAACACATTAGGAGCTCCAGTCAAGTTCATATAACATAATCAAAAAACATCAATGTCTTCAAGAAGAAAAATGGATGAAAGTTATGGAATCAAAATATCGTATGCCAGAAAGACACACACACACACACACACACACACACACACACACACACACAAACAAACATACAAACATATTACATGGATAGTTCATAATTGCTATTATCTGTGAGATAAGTCATCGTGGTTTAAGTGAATTAGAAGGAAGGTTAAGAAAGAATCCTACCATTTTCTGTGATCTTTTCTACAAAGTCAAAGCAACTTACTGAACTTTTGCCTTTTTTTTTCAATCTGTACTCTGCAAAGCAAGGACTTGGTATATTTTGAAGCAAATATTTCTTTTATCTTCCTGTCATCTTGACTAGTTTTCTTTTGGTGAGGTGAACATACCTTTTGTCATGAAGGTCTGTTTGATCTGAGCAAAGGATCCTTATAAGGCTATTAACTGTTCAAAAAGGATTTCTTTCCAACACACCAGCCAAACCATAAATCTCAAAAAATGCTCTGTAAACCTTTCATTCTATCTTTTGCTTTGTATGCTGATAAAGAAAATTATAAGCCCAATGACTTAATCATTATTCAATAATCTATTATTCATTACTTTTTTACTAATATGATTTTAATGAAGACCCTTACTATCCTTAAGCACACAAATATGTAACAGATTTATTTTCTCCAATAACTGTTTTTAGCTATGTTCTGTCAAAGTTCCTTTTCCTATCGCTTAGCAACAGCTTGGGAAGGTCTTACAATTTATCAGTCTTTTCCAATTCCTAAAACTTAGCAAACTTTTAATATTTCATCTCAATGCAAATTCAAAGTTCTCCTCTCTCTCAGTACAGGATTAGTGTGTGGGTTGATGGTTTGGGAATAGGGACTAGAGCATGTTCTACTCCATACCCACCACCATATCTTCCAGGCCTTAGAGATTTTTCTATTGTTGAATAGAGAGAAGAAAAGGGCAAATGTCTCCTTATGAACTATGTGAAGTAGTATTAGGTTAGTTTTCTCATTTTCTTTTATTTTGTTTGAACATTTACAATACACTGTTTGTAGCCATGGAAGTCATGGCCACAGAAGCCATTCTCAGGTATTCAAGTACTGACTGTTGTTATGCACATACAGTCAGTCCCTGACTTAAGATGGCTAGTCTTACAATTTTTTGAGTTTATGATGGTGTAAAATGATACGCATTCTATAGAAACCATTCTATAGAAAAGTATTCATTTAACTATTCTGTTTTTCACTTTTAGTACCGTATTCAATAAAGTACATGAGACATTTAACACTTTAGTATAAACAAGGCTTGTGTTAGATTATGTTATTGAACTGTTGGCTAACATAAGTGCACTGAGCATGTTTAAGGTAGGCAGGGCTAAGGTATGACATTCAGTAGGTTAACTCCAATAAATGAATTTTGACTTATTATATTTTTAATTTATAATGAGTTTATCAGATTGTAATCCCATGATCTATAAAGAAACATTTATATCTGGGTTCTTCCCATTGCCTTGAAATAATTATTTATTGCAGTTATCTGCTATGGGAATTCTGGCTTAAAATCAATCTTTTGTGTCTTCCCTGAGACTAGGATTGATAGTCCATTATGCAACATTATTTTTGAAAGTTTCTGCAAAATAACTAAAGCCTAGTTACCATCCATGGTGAAACTAAATCTGTAAGAATTTCACAGATTGTTGACAAACCAAAGTATGAAACTACAGAACATTTCACTGCTAATTCCTCTCTATTTCTCTCCAATTTTCCTTTATCTGTTTAGGAAAAAACACACAAAAAGTGAGCATATCTAGTGTCTAATTAGATGCCCAGCCCCAAAAAGAAATGTCACCCTACTTCTCTTTTAGATATTCCCTTCCAATTTTTGTGAGTATTGCTTCTCACTTGGATTTTGGAAGGGGTGGGTGACATAATTATTATTTACCTGGAGAACATTTCACCACAAAGATAACAGGTCAGCTATCTTTCCATTTGTTCTTATCTGCCATGTATACACAAAGGAGAGTGGTAGGGTAGTTATGTTAAATCAGATACAGCTTAGCAAAAACTCTTTGTGAAATCCTGGCAGCTAGTTTACTGTTTTCTTGAAAATGTAAAAATATTTCCCCTCTTTGTGTTTTACCCACAAATCCAGAAGAGTAGAAAAAATTCCACTTAACCTGTTAATACAATATATATTTTAAGTTCTCCACTCAAATATTATTGAGTTTCATATGGGTACATATTCCTCAAGCATATTATTCTACAAAACCATTGGTTCAAAATGTATTTCTATAAATGATATTAGAATTCCTACTAATGGATTTTTCAGTGTTAAAATTACCAGCATATTTCTAAGCATATGGATTTTAAATTGAATCGCTGTGTCAGTCTGTCAATATTCAACCTAAAATAATTTTGATTAAATTCAATAATTTTTCCAAATATAATTCAAATTAATATTTGGAAAAATTATATAATTCAAATTAATATTTGGAAAAATAAAATGATTAAATAAACCAAATATTTAGAAATGATATAGTAGGTAAATTATGTGTGTAGGTTAACTATTTGTGTGTGACTACCATACTGTTTTCTGTTCTTCATATGAAATCTTTTGCTTACTCTTTTCCTGATCTTAGAAAAATATTCTTATATTTCTATTACAAAAAAAGCACAAACGAGATCACAAGTGACTATTTTATGCATGCCCTTTGTAGATGAAGGAGAAGAAATCTTGAAAACAGTGTGAGAAATATAGATAGATATAGAGGCATAGACGTAGATGTATATAGATATAGATATTGTACATATTGCACAATGAAATAGCATTCAGCCTTTAAAAAAGAAGATTTTTGTCATTTGAAACAACATGGATAAACCTGGAGGACATTATGTCAGGTGACGTAAGCCTGGCACAGAGAGACAGATACCACATGTTATCACTTACATGCAGAATCTGAAAAAGTTTAATGGAAGTAGAGAGTAGAATGATGGTTACCAGAAGCTGGTGATAGGGAGGGATGGATGGGAAAAGCAAAGGTGTTAACTGAAGGACACAAAATTTCAGTTAGATAGGAGAAGCAAACTTGAATATTGCACAGAATCATGACTATACTAAATAATAATACATTATACATTTTGATATTGCTGAAAGAACAGATTTTAAATATTTTTACTAAAAAACAATGTAAGCATGTAAGGTAATGGATTTAATCATTCCACAATGTAAACATTTATCAAAACATATCATTGTACCTCATATACAATACATGCAATTATTATTTGTCAATTAGAATAAAGTTTGAAATTTAAAAAAAACAATAGGAAGGCATATCCAAGAGAGAGTAAATTAAGGGTTCAAGTTATGTGGAGAATGGCCAGACATGGTGTCTCATGCTTGCAATCCAAGCATTTTGGGAGACTGAGGCAGGCAGATTGCCTGAGCTCAGGAGTTTGAGACCAGCCTGGCCAACATGGCAAAACCCTGCTTCTATTAAAAATCAAAAAATATATCCGGGCATGTGGTACACATCTGTAATCCCAGCTACTTGGGAGGCTCAGGCACAAAAATTGCTTGAGCCTGAGAGGTGGAGTTTGCAGTGAACCCAGATTGCACCACTGCACTCCAGCTTGGGTGACACAGCGAGACTCTCTCCCACTCTTGATTTCATGGAGCCCATCTCATGTTCATATTTATGTCCCATCTTTGGTCCTACTGTCCTTCCTTATACCCTTACCTGTCTAAATATATGGCTACAGCCAGATGTTCAGGACTTTTCCCAAAACACACTTGACTATCTGAGAATGTTAAATATAACTTTTTGGATCTCTGAATCTATACAATCTATCTTATTGTATCCAATAAATGTCTAATCTTTAGATTAACTTTTTAAGTATTAACTGTTCTCAAATTTCTGCTTTCAGTTCATTAGTTACCATTTTATTATCTCCAATTCCTTCCTATCTCTATTCCTAATAGAAGTAGCTTTAATTTCCAAACTCCTTTGTGAAGATATTAATAATAAATTTTTTTCCAAAGAATTATATGGATACCATCCGAGAACTGCCTAACACTCTCAGATTACATATTATAATTTTTAATTGTATTTGTCCTTGTAAACATTTTGTATTGTACATATGTCATTCAAGGGCCTTAGTTGTGTGCAACAAAAATGTACTTTGGTTATTAATATAGAAAAGGATTTTATCAAATATAATTGGGAAAATCAATGCATTTTAAGAGTTTGAAGACATTATTTTAGAAAACAATATGGCAAGAATATGGCAAGCTAGTCAGAAAGAATTATCCACACAGCCAAGCTGAGACAAAGTCATGAAGATTCTGCTGCTGTTGCTGCAGCTGCTGAGCCACCTACCACAGTGTGACACGATACCCCTAGCCTTAGACTGAAACTCCTATTGCTCACAGCTCTGCCACTGCTGCTCTAAGAAATTGGCTGCTGTCATTGCCACTGCCTCAAAGAAAATAAATTCACCTCTCAAAAACTAGTTCCAGATTTGGAAATCCAATGTAGGTACCTTGATCAGCAAGTTGCTTGAGGGCTGGATGAATATTTCCAATTTCTCTAGTAGAAGGTATATTTCCTCTACCATCAAAACTCACACTGAGAAGAATTCCCTCATTACACACACCATGCAGACACCAACTTCAAAATACAAAAGTATACTGATTTTTCATTTCTGATACTAAATGAAGTTTCCTTTACAGATTAGTTTACTTTGATAAAAAACAAAACTTGCCTTGAATTACAAAATGTAAATAAATAATAGTAAGGTGGTTTGCTGATATTGGCAGTATTTATGAAGGCAGTACTGGAATGTTTAGATTTTAGATAAACTATTCTATTGCTCTGGCATTCAGTGCTTTCAGGAAAACTGCTATGTTCTGTCAAGATGACAGGATCCTCAGTGATGCATCTGTAGTGATTGTAGCCTGGTTAACTCTTATTCTCTCTGTAAATGAAGAAAACCCAACCAAAAATGCTAATTTTGGGAATTCTGGTTTTCAAGTTCTTAAATCTGTAAGCATTACATAGATAACATAGCTATGATGCTAAAAGTCGTATTGGCTATTGCAAAAAGCTCTGCGAGTACTGACCGAAAGGAAAAGGGTATCATAGCTTCAAAATATGTATAAACTTGAGGACTCAAATTGCTAAACTAATAGGTTTTTGCTCATAAATATCCAGGGGGTTGAAGTGACCATACAAGTATGTAATACATAAACATTAACAGAAAATCCATGAAGGTTGCTGTTATTTTCACTGAGGGATGGAGTAGATGATTCAAATGGAGTGAAATTTAAAGGGACTGTAAAAGGCAAAAATAAATGTATACATGTATACATAATCACAAATAATATTCATTCATGTTACCAATTACAGGAAAAATTGAGACACACACACATGCCAAACAGATGGAGGTTGGTTATCAGTTTTATTCCTGAAACAGTTTTTGAATATGTAACCATAGCCTGGTCTTAAATTACCATAGCCTTATAGCTCAAACCCAAGGTATCAATAGGGGGAAGAGTCTTCCAGCTGACTCTAATCTGTTCAGCTGATGGAATTGTACCTACCCCTCATATTTCTCCAGCAGTGAGTCAACTATAGTTAGCTTTCCTGAGCTGCGTATTGAAATTCATTCAGGAGCTCTAACCCAATGTTCCTATTTCATGAAAATCAGAGAAAGAGAAAGGGTAGCATCTTTATCCTAAAGCAGTGTATCCTAAACAGAAAAGAAAGAAGAAAAGAACTTCAATTTTATATTCCTAGACCTTGTTTCCAATTCCATTAATCAGATCAGTATAAATGCATCTGATTATACGAGATGGGGAGAGAGACCAGAAACTCTAATACTTTTCTCTGAAAGAAAATAACTTCTCCCAGAATTAAGAGGATGTGGAGGGTAGGGTGCCTCTTAATAATTCCCACATTTGGTTATCTAAACCCATTGAGCTTAGCAGTTCAGGCTGCTATCAGCTCTGAGATTCTCCCCTTAGAGAAACAGAGTATAAATATGTAACTCAGGTTTGCTCCCATTTTTATGAGACCACTCCAAAACCAATTGCAGTTCCTTCATGACCATTGTTGAGCAGTACAGTGTTTGCCCTAGAAAATGCCAATCTATTATATTAATTAAGTTACATTTTTTTAATTGTACTTTAGGTTCTGGGGTACATGTGCAGATCATGCAGGATTGTTGCATAGGTACATACATGGCAAGGTGGTTTGCTGCCTTCATCCCCCCATCACCTATATCTGGTATTTCTCCCCTCGTTATCCCTCCCCACCCTCCCCACCCCCTGTTGTCCCTCCCCTGGCCCCCCACAACTGGTCACAGTGTGTGATGCTCCCCTCCCTGTGTCCACGTGTTCTAACTGTTCAACACCCACCTATGAGTGAGAACATGTGGTGTTTGGGTTTCTGTTCTTGTGTCAGTTTGCTGAGAATGATGGTTTCCGGATTCATCCATGTCCCTATGAAGGACACGAACTCATCATTTTTTATGGCTGCATAGTATTCCATGTTGTACATGTGCCACATTTTCTTTATCCAGTCTATTGTTGACAGACATTGGGGTTGGTTCCAGGTCTTTGCTATTGTAAACAGTGAATATATGTGTTCATGTGTCTTTATAATAGAACAATTTATAATTCTTTGGGTATATACCCAGTAATGGAATTGCTGGGTCAAATGGTATTTCTATTTCTAGGTCCTTGAAGAATTGCCTTTCACAATGGTTGCACGAATTTGCACTCCCACCAATAGTGTAAAAGTGTTTCTATTTCTCCACATCCTCTTCAGCATCTGTTGTCTCCAGATTTTTTAATGCTCACCATTCTAACTGGTGTGAGTTGGTATCTTAATGTGGTTTTGATTTGCTTTTCTGTAATGACCAGTGATGATGAGCATTTTTTCATATGCTTGTTGGCCTCATGGATGTCTTCTTTTGTAAAGTGTCTGTTCATATCCTTTGCCCACTTTTGAATGGGTTTGTTTGTTTTTTTCTTTAAGATCAAACTGCTCTGTAGGCCGGAGCTACATTTCCTCTTCTATTACTCATTTCAGATAATGCCCAGCTGAATTGCTCAACAGAGCTCCCCAGACATTATGTAATGAGAAAAATCAGTGGTATAAACCTGATAGAATTTGGTCAATAGAATCCCCTTTCTGTTATCAAATACCTAGGGAGACACTAAAGTCCAAAAAGAATTAGCCTTCTCCTTGTAAGTTAAAACCAAAAGAAATGAAAGTCTATATTTCTTTCCTTTCCAACCCATTTTCTTAATTCTGATGACTCTCAGCCACAGGATCTCAGTTAGATATCTGTGTAGAAACAGGATTACTCAGCAGCTTTATTGGTAATTTCTGGCTTAACATGCACAAGTCAATTCAGAACCTTTAATATGTCACAATATTTAATGAGGCTGAAGAGTTAATAATGCAAATGGGATTATTATAGCTCACAAAATTACAAATGTGCAAGAAAATTTTCAGACCTTATCATAATTAACCTAGAAAACAAAAGAAATGTTCCTATATCTTGATACTTAGTATAAGCCAGACACACATTGTTTACTGTTATTTAAAAAAATGGAGAAAAAATGGGAAAAAAGACTCAGAGTTACTAGGTGGTAGAGAGTAGTAGTGAAAAAATAGGAAGAAGTATATATTTTCTTGCATTTAGCCTGGCCAGGATTTTAGTCTATTGCAACTGTAAAAAAAAAAAAAAAAAAAAAAAAAAAAAAAGAAGAAGAAGAAGAACTGAGACGTAATTGTGAAAAGTTACTCAACAAGAGATTGATGGTAATATTATTAATAAATTTGAGGAAAAATCTGCCTGTACCTTCATAGATAATATAACATCTGAAAATTTTTGACTTCTTGAAAATTCTAAAAATTGCAATGATGACCGCCTCCCGCCCCCCCACTTTGTCAACTTCTTATGTATCTAATTTTCCTCAGGCCACAAACTTATAATCTCATAATTTATCTTTTTCCTTTGAGCTCTCTTTTAGACATTTCAATGCTGCATGAAATCTGGACTTTTTTGATGCCATTTCCTTTCTCCTTTCCTTCCCTCTCCAATGAACAGACATTGACTTTTGTTACTGTCTGCCTGTTGTTTCTAAAAGTCTTCAAATTCAAAACTTCTTTTGTACAGTTTTTCCACTGTGGTCATATTTTTTTTTCCTGTAGTAAACACCCATCTTAAAATCCTGAACTAAAGCTGCTATTAAGATTTTTGAAGATGCTTCACTTAGGGTTCCAGTGAGGACAGACACAATAGCTGTACTACACCCACCAAAAATTTTCTTTTTTTAAGATCTTTAATTTTAGAATTCAGTAACTTTTGCTAATTTCAATGGTAATAGAAACATTTTACAGTCTAAAATGCGTATTTCTCTAGTGTTATGTTTTCCACTTTTCTATCCATATTCTTTTCTAGATAACTAAGGTAAGATTCTTAATTTCATAAACTTTTTAATTTGTTCCTTTTTCTACTAAGTATAAAGCTAGCACTGCTTATTGGAGCTGAGGACTTGTTTGCTTTCATTTTTCTTTTCCTTTTATTTATAACTCAGACATATTTTTCCTGCAATAACTATGTAATTGTTATGCAATAACTATGTAATTTTGAATCCAGTTAACAATGCCCTCATATACTTGCTCAATGTTGTCTAATTTTTGTTTCTACATTTCAAAATGCTTTTAAAATTTTAAATGATGAATAATTCCCCAATCACTCATATGAATGATTCTATATCTGCAGCTTTAAAAAAGCAGTTTTGTATTTGTTTCTTTTCTGGGTTCTCACTGGGTCATTAAATTTCAAAACCATGATTAAAGCTTATGTATTATAAACTCATCACATGCTAACTAGATATGAGTGATGATCAATGACTTTAAGATTTCTAGCGACCCCTAAACCTCTACTCACATAAAAAGGATTGCCATATTATCTTGGATCTACATAGAGTTTGAAATAATATAAAGAAGAACAGAATTTGAGTCTATTAATCTGATACCATCTGCTAATGTTTGTCACTAGAATATTAGAAATAGCAAAACATACCATATGTAAAATAATCTATGTCTCATGTACATAAAGCTCAAAAAGTTGATAGATACCCAAACCTGAAAACATTACACCAGTTAAAAAATAACTATATAATGATGGAGAACAGTCACGGTGAAAGTGGCTTCATCTGGGTAAGAAAAGCTTGATCTTACTTATGTCTCCATCACTAATGGCTATACTTTAAGACTACGTAACTTTATTATACCTACACTTGAATATACCTAACTCTATTTGTACTGCTTACCAAAAGTAATTTCCTCTCTATTTCTCATTGTCTCCCAGACAAAACATCTTTTGTGGTGAATAATTAACCATATCCCCTCAACCACTCAAACTGCTAATGCTAATGAAGGAAAATACACGAACACACACACACACACACACACACACACACACACACACACACACATATACACAGTGAGAGAGAATCATAAAGAAGTAAATCAACATTTTAACTTTTGTATTAATAAAATTGAATTGACAAAAAGGAATTAAATGTGTGGCCACAATCAATTTTCTTAGTATTGTCTCCATTATTTGTAAAAGGGTAGTGCAATATGTCTTCTGAATAATGATAATTATTTAGCCATCTAAATTGAAGAAATAGCTTATGTTCACCAACCTCCAGAAATCAGGAATATGGAGACATAGATGTCAATCATGACTCAACAGAGCTTACTACCCAGACTCAGGGAAGAGAAGGAATTTCCTACATGTTATGTTCAGCATGGATAATAGAGTGGAAAATAAAATAGCAGAGCCCAGGGCAGATAGGAGGTTTTTACACACTGCGACAATTAGTTAAAGCCGTTATCCTTGCATACAGGAAACTTTCTACAAATGTGAAGATATAGGAACCATTTGTATTGCTTGGTTCTAAGTGTGAAGAGAAATAACCTAAAATACTGACATTTAACTTTTTTTGTTATGTATTATATTCCAGTTAAAAGAAAACTCAGGAGGGTGACATCACCAAAAATATTGGAATAGGTAACACCAGGGCTTTTCCATCCACAAAAGCAATTAACAAGCTGGCAAAACCCTGAAAGAATCAACTTTTACAGAATTTTGGAATCAACCCAAACTTAAAACAACCAGGGAACAAGTATATGGACAAAAAAGGTGCTCCATGGGGTTATGGGATCTTTGGCATGTTGATTTTCTTCCCAAAAACCTCTGTGGTTGTTGGCACCTTCACCAGAGTTCTTGTCTTGTGGTCAGGAAGAATGAGGTATGCAGACAACTGGAAAGTGAACAAGATGAAGAGGAGCTTTATTGAGTATAACAACAGCTTAGCTGGAGCTCACAGTGGATAGCGCCTCTCCATAGGCAGGTCCTCTCACGGAGTGTTCAGCTCTCAGCAGAGAGGAGGAAACCTACGCATGTAGCCAAGGACTAATATCCAGGATATACTAGGAACTCAAACAACCCAACAAGAAAAAAAAATCAAATAGCCTCATTAAAAAGTGAACAGAATATAAATATATCAAAAGAAGACATACAAGCAGTCCATAAACATTTGAGAAAATGCTAAATATTACTAATCATAAAATATATGCAAATTAAAACACACCGAAATATCATTTTACACCAGCCAGAATGGCTATTACTTAAAAGTCAGAAAGCAATAGTGTTGGCAAGAATCTATTTTTCTCCAGAGTAAAGGGAACATTTATACATTAATGGTGGGAAGGAAAATTAGTGCAGCTTCTATGGAAAACGGTATGTAGATTCCTCAAAGAACTAAAAATAGAACTACCATTCAATCCAGCAATCCTACTACTGGATATCTATCCAAAGGATAATAAATCATTATATCAAAAAGACATGTGCACTCATGTGATTATTGTAGCACTATTCGCAATAGTAAAGTCATTGAATCAACCCAAGTGTCCATCAAAGGATGACTGGATAAAGAAAATGGAGTTTGATACCAATACGACTGAAGCCATTATCCCAATTAAACTAACTCAGAAACAGAAAATCAAATATTACATGTTATCACTTATAAGATAAACAATGGATACACATGGACATACAAAGGATGACTAATAAACTGAGTGCTCCAAAAGGTGGGAGGTTGGGAGGTGGGTGAAGGTTTAAAAATTACCTACTGGGGACAATGTTCACTATTTAGGTGATGAGTACACTAAAAGCCCAGACTTTACTGTTATGCAATATATCCATATAACAAAACTGCACTTGTATACCTTGAATCTGTTAAAATACAATTTAAAAATAGAAAAATGCATGAAAAACATTGTTTTGGTGTGTAGTTTTTTGTTGTTGTTGCTGTTATGTCTTTTCCTACTTTTGGTATTAGGATGATACTAGCTTCATAAAAAAGATTTAGAGAGGAGTCCTGCTTTCTCTGTCTTGTAGAATAGCATCAACAGGATTGGTACCAATTCTTCTTTGAATGTCTGATGGAAGTAAGTTGTGAATCCATCTGGTCTGGACTTTTTTTGTTGGTAATTTATTTATTACAATTCCAATCTCACTGTTTGTTATTAGTCAGTTTAGGATTTCTAATTATTCCTGATTTATGCTAGGAGGGTTGTATATATTCAGGAATTTATCCATCTCCTCTAGGTATTCTAGTTTATGTACATGAAGGTGTTCACGTAGCCTTGAATAATCTTTTGAATTTTGTGGTGTTGGTTGTAATATCTCCCATTTCATTTCCAATTGAGTGTATATGGATCTTCTCTCTTTTATTGGTTAATCTTGCTAATGGTCTACCAATTTTATTTATAAGTCCTTAATAAAATACTAGCTAATTGAATCCAACAGCATACCAAAAAGATAATTCATCATGATAAAGTGAGATTCATACCAGGAATACAGGAATGGTTCAACATGCACAAATCAATAAATGCAATATACCACATAAACATAATTAAAAACAAAAATCACACAATCATCTCAATAGATGCAGAAAAACCATTTGACAAAATCCAGCATTATTTTATGATTAAAACCCTTAGCAAAACAGGCATACAGGGCACATAATATAATAAAAGCCATCTATGACAAACATAACACGGAATGGGGAAAAGGTTAAAGCATTCCCTCTGAGAACTGAAAAAAGACAAGGATGCCCTCTCTCACCACTTCTATTCAACCTAGTATTAGAAGTCCTACCCAGGGCAATCAGACAAAAGAAAGAAATAAAGGGGATCCAATTTAGTAAAAAGGAAGCCAGGTTTTACTGTTTGCTGGTGACAAAATTGTATACCTAGAGAACCCTAAAGACTCCTCTGAAAGCTCCTAGAACTGATAAATGAATTGAGAAAAGATTCAGGATACAAAATTAATGTACAGAAATCAGTGGCTCTGCTATACACCAACAGTGACCAAGCTGAGAATAAAATCAAGAATGCAATTCCTTTTACAATAGCTGTAAAAAATAAAATAAAATAAAATAAAATACTTAGGAATCTACCTAACCAAGGAGATGAAAGACCTCTACAAGACAACTACATAATACTGCTGAAAGAAATCATAAATGACACAAACAAATGGAAATACATCCCATGCTCCTGAATGGGTAGAATCAATTATTGTAAAAATGACAATATTGCCAAAAACAATCTGCAAATTCAATGCAATTCCAATCCATTCTTCACAGAACTAGAAAAAGCAATCCTAAACTTCACATGGAATCAAAAAGAGCCCACATAGCCAAAGCAAGACTAAGCAAAAATAACAAATTGGGAGGCATCAAATTACCGGACTTCAAAGTATGCTATAAGGCCATAGTCAACAAAATGGCATGGTACTGGTATAAAAATGCACACATAGATTAGTGGAACAGAACACAGAACCCAGAAATAAAGTCAAATATTTACAGCCAACTGATCTTTGACAAAGGAAAAAAAAAACATAAAGTGGGGAAAGGATATCCTATTCAACAAAGGGTGCAGGGATATTTGATCAGCCACATGTAGAAGAATGATACCTGATCTTCATCTCTCACCCTCACTTTATACAAAAATCAACTCAAGATGAATAAGGACTTAAATCTAAGATCTAAAGCCATAAAAATTCTATAAAATAACATTGGAAAAACCTGTCTATACATTGGCTTAGCCAAACTGAAATAAGACTTCATGACCAAGATCCCAAAAGCAAATGCAACAAAACAAAGATAAATAGCTAGGACTTCAGTAATCTAAAGAGCTTCTGCACAGAAAAAATGAACAGGCAGCAGAGTAAACAGACAACCTACAGAATGGAACATAATCTTCACAATCTATGTATCCAGTAAAGGACTAATATCCAGAATCTACAACGAATTCAAACAAATTAGCAAGAAGAAAGAAACTACAACATCAAAAATTAGGCTAAGGACATGAATAGACAATTCTCAAAAAAAGATATACAAATAGTCAACCAACATGAAAAAAATGCTCAGCATCACTAATGATCAGAGAATTGGAAATCAAAACCACAATCTGATACCACTTTACTCCTGCAAGAATGGCCATAATCAAAAAATCAAAAAATAATACATGTTGAGGTGAAGAAGGAACACTTTTACACTTCTGGTGGGAACATAAGCTAGTACAACCACTATGAAAAACAGTGTGGAGACTCCTTAAAGAAATAAAAGTAGAACTACCATTTGATCCAGCAATCCCATTACTGGGTATCTACCCAAAGGAAATGAAGTCATTATACAAAACTGATACTTGTACACTCATGTTTATAGCACCACAATTCACAATTGCAAAAATACGAAAGCAGCCCAAATGCCCATCAATCAATTAGTGGATAAAAAAATTGTTGTGTGTGTGTGTGTGTGTGTGTGTGTGTGTGTGTGTGTGGTGGAATACTACTCAGCCATGAAAAAGAATGAATTAATGGAATTTGCAGTAACCTGGATCGAACTGGAGACTATTATTTTAAGTGAAGTAACTCAGGAATGGAAAACCAAACATCATATGTTCTTACTCATAAGCGGGAGCTAAGCTATTAGGATACAAAGGCATAAGAATGATACAATGGGTTTTGGGGACTTGGGGGAAAGTGTAGAAGGGAGGTGAGGGATAAAGGACTACAACTGGGTTCAGTGTATACTGCTCAGGTGATGGGTACACCAAAATCTCACAAATCACTGCTAAAGAACTTATTCATGTAATCAAATACACCTGTTCCCCCCAAACCTAGGAAAATAAATTAAATATATAATATATATAATATTGGTATTAATGCTTCATGTTAAATCAGATGCTTTTGAGTTTTAAATATTCATACCAGTTTTATTCATGTACAAGATTTCTAACAAGTAATTTTTAAAAAATACTTGAAATAAAAATTATAATACATATAGTAAGGTTGAATGACTGTGTAGAAAAGTAAAGCACACTTAAATACAAAAAAAAACTAATTAAGTAGCTTTAATTTTACTCATGTCATGTACTATACTCTTTTACATACTTCATTTTATTATTTGAGATTACAACTGTGGAATTTAGATATTCAAGCTCATAAATAATAAAACTGAACCTCAGAGAATATAAACTGAGTGTAAAGATGACATTCACACTTAGAACTAACACTTCTAAGCCAGGACTCTCTTCTTTTAAATTCTAGATCTTGAATCGGCTCTAAGTATTAAATAATCATGATTTTAAATAATGTATTAATGACAACTTTAAAGGAAATTCAGCATTGCACCTAAATAGCAATAAAATTAACCAAATGAGAAAAAGTATTAAAAGATTATGTCAAACCCTATTTTCAAAAGGAAACAAAGTTATTTCTTTCACTTTGATTATAGCATTATCTGCTTGATACTTCATATTTTAAGTATGTCAACAGACTTAACATGCCATTATTTATTCCTAAGTAGTGTGAGTGCACCCAAAGTATGTAATGCATATTCCCAAGTGGAAAAGAACAAGGCTTAATAACATATGCTGTGAATATGTTAGGACCTAGACATGTTATCTGATTTTATCTTACTATAACTTTGTGAGTTGGTTATTTTAAAACTGTATTTAACTGAGAAATATTTATATCTGTGAGATAAAGAAAGTATAAATCTGTATATACAAGTCATATTTTTTATTAAGTGCTCAATCAGTACACTTACAAAAATAGTGTAAGTCATGACAATTTTCCTTGTTATCACTAGTCTCTACTTACACTCCCTAACAGCAGAATTTGCGAGCTGTGCTGCATGACAGTTTTATAGATATTGATTGTCTAAGTTATCTAGGTGACAATAATAGCCTGCATGGTACCTAACCTTCATGCCCTGGGAAAAAAACATAATACATATTTCCAGTTGCTTCTATGCTAATTTTTATAAATAATGTTTGAAAAAATTCTATATGAGCATTTTTATAAATAACATTAAGATAATCATCTGAAAATAATCTGTGAAGGAAGATTGGGAAATGTGTATTTTCAGGAGCCCATCTTTGGGTGAGTGATTTCCTCTCTATAAAAGCTTGAAATTGTCCTTATCCCTGTTACTGGACAGCTTTCAAGAAGGTAATAAAGTCCTCCAAGTCCATTCTATCTGGATTGTTGCCTGTCTTCATTATGTTCCTCTAAACATCTATAATGATTTTATTAGAAAAAAGGCTTATATGGTAATATATTTTATTTTCATAATTTTATGGATTAACATATTGAACTAAATCTACATGTTTACACATCTGACTTCTTACTGCCTACTAAATTTCAAGTTCCTTAAAACTATGATTTTTTTTGTATTTTTGTTTCATTGCACCAACTGGATTCTTGTTACATAGAACATATTCAAATAAAAGTTTATCAATCTAAACTACATAGAATTCTGTATTGAGAAAATACCTTTACATTAAAATGAATCCATTTTCTTTTAAACTACTTTGATGCTTTAATACTTCATCAGGAGGCTGATGAGGAATAATTCTGAATACACAGTGGACTAACAATGACACTCTGTAATGAAGATAAACCCTTTTGACCCCAAATAGAATTCATTTTTTTCTTGCCCATGAAGCCTACTCCACTCATCATTAGAACCATGAGAAATCCAAAAGGTAGTAATAATTTTACAAAGTTCAAATTTAAACATACGTGAAGAATAGCAGAGTCTTATTTGATATGTTTCCTTATAATTAAGACAATTTTGTAGGGATAAATAGATAAAATATCTGGATATGATGCCCTGTATATACTTTGATAAATTAGATGTGTTTTCTTCCTATGGAATTATCTTGTAGATATGTTGCCTTGCTAGAATGACTTGTTAGGATTTTAAAATAAATAAATCAAGATTAGTCACGTAGGATGTAATAAATTAGTGAATGATGTGTTGTTTACAGGTATCTACAACCAGTCTTAATGGTATAATAAATGTAAAAAAATAGTGAAGGATTCAGCTCGTATCACATAATAATTGATAGTTTCCTACACATTATAATTCGTGGAAAAATGCTAATTTTGCTGTAGGAGTCAAGTGCTCTTTCTGAGGAAGGTAGATTCAATATTTATATATCATTTCATCTTTGTACACATAACTCTTATGAACTGATGTTTGCCAATAGCCCTTCCTTGCATATTCCTATATAGAATACACACACACACACACACACACACACACACACACACACACACACATATACAAAGATGCTAATTATCCAGTAGAGAAAATACTTTTAAAGGAGGTAAAACAGAAGAAAATTACAGAGGCAATGTGTAAATGGAAGAGATGATCAGAAATTCTGTGTGCAGATAAAAGGGTTGGACTGAGATAGGCATAGGAACTGGTATTTCATTGTAAAAAGATTTTCAACAACCCATTTACAACATTATGAACCAGGAGATAATGGTAAAGAAGTAGGATGATTAAAAATCAAGATTTTAGAAGTATTATTTGTGAGGGCTAGATTAAGGCTATAAGAATAGGTGATTGAATGGGAGGGAATATAGGTATTTTAAGGTGAGGTGGTAAAAGACAGTGAATAAGAATATGGATAATGGCTGGGATATTGAAGTCACCAGCAATGACACTAGAAAGAGCAATAAAGAGGAAGACATGTAGACATGAAAGCATCAAAAAAAGAGACGCTGTGACTGTGAGGCCAGTAAATACCGCAACAAAGATGAGCAGCAGTTACAGAAATCCAATGTATACCTTTTAGATAAGATTTTTGAGAGATAAACCATGATATATGTCTTTGAATCAGCAATAAGGAGCAAAGTAGGCAACTCCAAGCCCTATGAGAACAAAACATACACTACTTAAGATACAAGGGAATGAGGCCCCACAGGGAATGAATATTTAAGATCCCTAGTTCTGAAAAAGGAATAGCTAACTAAATAACAATTTAGCGTTTCTTCCTCTTAAACTGTTATATTCAAAAATGTTATAATGACATGCACAAAACAAATGTGTTAAGTAAACATATCAATTAATTCCCTGACCCTCAGGTATGTTCCATCTCCTGATCTGCCTTTTTGAACATATTTGAACAAATTGACATCACTTCATAAAATGCTACAAACATTTTCTCAATTTTATATTTTTCTATTAGTCCCTAATCTGATAAATTTGAGGAAACATTAGTTACACAATTAATAGAATATTAACTTGTTTAAAGGACAAAAATGCATTCCAAATATCTAAATTGAAAAAATGTTTAAATAATTAAGGTTGAATTAAAAAATAGATGAGGTTAACCTACCTTTGGAAAAAGCAATAGCTAATCAGAAAAGGAAAACCCATATAATTTAAGTCAAAAGAAAATCTTAACTCTACAGGCCTTATGATAACTACAAATTCATCATACAACTGACTATAATGTATCCATAAATCAAACCCAAGATACAGAGAAGAGTAAAACATATATACACTGTAATCTTTTGATTTATGTCAAGCATTCTAATTGCTTTACTTTCAGAATAAAACTTGATATTCTAAAGTGTTAGATGTGTAGCTCAAGAAAAACATGAGGTAAACCCTGGGGGATCAAAATAAACATATAGAGCCAAAGAATTTAAAAGAATTCAAAATCAGGTGTAATCAGGCCCCCACAGGTTGTTGAATTCTCTATTATCCGAACAATACGCAGACAACATTGACTATATTGTTGCTCCTAGAATGAAAATTTTAAAAATTTACAAAAGGATTTTTATTTTATTCAAAATTATATCTGCTAAATAATAAATAAAACAGATAATATAAATGAGCTTTAAGAAATAAATTTGCTTGAATCACTTTCATTTTCTATTTTCTCTACTGAATATTGATAAAAATAATTACAAAAGTATTTCATGTTCCTTTGATTTGTCTCACATTAACATTTGAAATTCAGATTGCAGATTAAAAAATTGAAAAAGGGAAATATGAGTGCAAGGAGTAGGGGCAATTGCTTTAGAGTTGTCTAATATTATTGGAGGAGATACATGATTTGCATAGTAGTTTCTCATCAAATATTTGACTTTGTTCAAAGAAGTAGCACTAAAAGTAGATATGTGCTGTGAAATTTTTGGTGAAATTGGAATCTTGGGTGGTTTACAAATCTGACACAAAAAACTGAAATGATATGAATTGAAGTCAAAGAATATGTGATGGTTCAAAATATAAAAGGAATGCTATAGTGGTCCACTACTGGAGTTCGGATTTGACAGAGTTCTTCACAGATAAGTTATTTTTCAGTCTAATATATATTCAAAGAAATACTACAGTAGGTAACGTTTTTAATAACAAAGCAACTACCCCAATATTAATTACAATTTCAGTACCTGTTACCAAAAAGCCAGGGTTTCTGTCTAAGTTCTGCTGCTCAGTAATTGCACAGGAAACCAATCACCGAGATGAGTATTGCCAGGGAAGAAGGTTTTAATTGGGTGCTGCAGTCAAGGAGATAGGAGGTGAGTCTCAAATTCATCTCCCTAATCAACTAAAATCAGAGATTTATAACGGCAGGAAGAAATGTAACTACATGCAGGAAAACAGGTATTAAGGAGGGGTAAGAAAGAATAGTTGGCCAACAGGAAGCAGGTGGTCAGTTAGGCCATCATGATGGGTGAGGGGTCAGGAATCTCAGATTTCAGACGTGGTGATCTCCCAACTTATACTTCCTTAATACTATCTGGAAGGCCTAATGGTTTGTTTCCTGAGAAAGTAACTCAAATAAGACAAGTGTAACTTTTTCAAGTTTTAAGACTAGAAGGGCTAATTTTTATATTTATTCAAAAAAATACACAGTGGTACTTTGGGACAACTGGGACAATTTCAGTCCCTCCTCACACTCTCTATTTATCAATTCTTCAACCATGGGGAATCTGGCTATCTATTTTTACGGCTGCTTCATGCTGACAAGGGGCTTCGTGGGCAGCTCCATGCCATGTGTGAGGAATCAAAGGTTAATCTGATACTATGGCTTCCTTCTGACATACAATCTTGCTCTCTCCAGTCCCCTACTTTCACCAAGGACAAGTCACAGCAGGACCAGCCTACCTGCAAAATAAGCTTCAGTCTCACATACTTTGCCCGATCACCCCCCTAAAAATACAGCATGAGTTATTGTTTGTATAGGTTCTCCTAAATTGGCTTTACTGGAACCTCTCATAAGGCTATTTCAGTCCAAGCCCTTGAAGTCCTGGTAAAATAACCAATTTTTCCAACTGTGTCCATTCATAAAAGAAAATAGTTTGTTACTAAACTTATGCAAACAACCCTATTGTTAAGAATATTCACAAATAGTTCATAAATTCTGGAGAAGTTAGACAGAAAGAGAGAAATATGCCTAAAATCCTTTTTATGATTATATTCAATTGTTAAAGGCCATAAATAGCTCAAAAGAAAAATGGTTCTTCAGACTGTAAAAAACAAAACAGAAAGAATCAGCAATATTTTAAACAAACAAAAAAAATGAGAAATTATTTCAGTCCCCATTAGTTTAGTCCATGAAAGCAATTCCTGCTGTGCTTTATATTGAGTTAGCAATTTTCATGAACACATCAGCCAAATTAATGTGCCAGAAGTTTTCTCTCTAATCCAATGGTACAATCTCCAAAGTTATCAGAAACCTACATTCAAGAATCATTTTCATTATCTCCCCCAAAGAAACAAGTCCTGGACTGCAAGCTGATTGTAAGTCACTTTTTGAGAATAATAAAAGCAAATTAACAATTGTGGATGACATATTTATTAGGATAGCATGTTCTGTAGTAGTCCGTATTGCACTGCTATAAAGAAATATCTTAGACTTGATCATTTATAAAGAAAAGAGAAATAATTGGCTCACAGTTTCGCAGGTTGGACAGGAAGCATGAGGGCTTCTGGGGAGGCCTCAGAAAACTTTTCATCATGGTGGAAGGTGAAAGGGAAGCAGGCACATCTTATGTGGCTGGAACAGGAAGAAGAGAGAGAGGTGGGAGGTGCTACACATTTTGAAACAAACAGGTCTCCTGAAGACTCTGTCGTCAGAACAGCACTAGGGAAATGGTTCCAAACCACTGGCCACCACCCCCATGATATAATCACCAGGCACTAACTCCAGCAGCAGGAATTACATTTCAACATGAGATCTGAGTAGGTACACAAATCCAAATCATCTAATCATAGTTAAAGATACAGTTGACAAGGGTATTTGGCTATTTCTGTGGCATACAACATTTTAACGTAACAATCACAATCATTACTAATAACATACATTAAGATATACCACAATCTATTATTAAGATAACAGGCTGGGTTCTTTGGCTCATGCCTGTAATCCCCAAATTTTGGAACACCGAGGCAGGCAGATCACCTGAGGTCAGGAGTTTCAGACCAGCCTGGCCAACATGGTGAAATTCTGTCCAAAAATACAAAAATTAGCCAGGCATGGTGGCGTGCACCTGTAATCCCAGCTACTCAGGAGGCTGAGGCATGACAATCCCTTGAACCTGAAAGGTGGAGGTTGCAGTGAACTAAGATTGTGCCACTTACTCTACCCTGGGTGACAAGAGTGAGACTCCATCTCGAATATATATATATATATATGTATGTGTGTGTATATATATATGTATATATATATACACACATACACACACATATATATGCCTAGGTACATAATTTTTAATATATGCCTAACTATATTAAAAATTATACATAATCTATTAAGGCATTTCAGAAATCTCATATAATCCTGAAATATATATTAACAACATATCTATATAACTATAACCCAAAGAAATAAAATACCACCTTAGATTTGACAATGCTTTCTGTATAATTCTAATATAACAAATAAGTCTAATATGACTCTTATGCACTTCAGGGGACCCAATATATTTAAAAAGTTAGTTTGAGGTAAGAAAAAAAACAACTAAATTTGGAAATTGGAATTTTGTTTGCAGGAAGTCAGTCAAATATAAAAGATTTTAGACATTTGATATCACAAAATAGGTTTATAGGGCACTATAAAATATTCATTTAGCCAAAACGATAAAACAAACACATTTACTCTTTGATAGAGAGGAGGCTTAGCTTCCCAAACAATGAGATCTGATAAAGAAAACATAAGGCCAACCACATCTGTCTTTCCTCTCTTATTTTTTTCCCTAAAAGTTACTGAAAATGTAGACCAAAATTTTCTATTATCCATAAATATTGCACAAAAATGTTGTGCAAAAAAGAGAAATCAATTTTTCCATTTGCACAGTGTATTATTAATTTTAAAGTTAATTTTAATGAAACCTTATGAACAAATCTATTTAATTTTAATCAGTTTGACCATAAGGTAAGATATCCATAAACCTTTTATAACATTTTACAATTTTCTATTAAACAGCATATCAGTGTGCCAAGAAAACCCTGTTATTCTGACACAGGGCCCCACACACTGGACTTGTTTTAATCTTTAATTTATAGAAAGTCACGGAAATAATCTTATCCCACAAAATCAGCCCTTACAATCTCATATGCCCACCTCTTCTACAGTAGTCCCTGGGCCTAGAGGGATTAAATGGTTTTAATTTCTGGCCCTATGTCTGACAAAAGCAGTTCCTTTTGATTGTCACCTTCTCCTGGATCTGAACATGAAGCATTGACTAGTAACAGTGTCCAAAGTTGATCTGGAGTGGGAACCCTTTGTGGACCAAGAGGTCAAAGCCCTGTAACTTAACAGCACAAGGATTCGATAATAGGACATTTATAAAGCAAAAAGTCCTATCATTCTCTCTAACATGTCACAAATTAAAACACTGATTTTGGCATCCAGTCAGCACTTGAAGCCATGGTATTAAAGTGGTTAGGTTACTCTTTGCGTATACATAATTGCTAGCATTCTAGTGACAGAAATGTGACCAAAAGCACCACAAATAATGATAGTTCCTATACAAAACTTCAATAAGAGAATTAACTTTTCATTTCATTATTTAAAAAATGGTAAATGCAAATATTAGATTTGGAACTTCAGTATGAGGATAAATAAGCTCCTTTCAATTAAATACTATACAACAAATCAGGGACAAGGTATGAACAATCATATAATAATTTATTTTCAGCTATTTAAAAGATTAGCATCACACATTAACAAGATTGATTTCTAAATACAGTACCGACAACTGATTATGTAACTTTTACCATGAAAATCTTCAAACCAGTGCAACACTTATAGATATTTTGTTTTCAAATACACACATGAAGACCTCACAGTGATAACAATGGCTTGGAATAAAAAATCACTAAAAGTCTCACTTTTAATATGTCAAATGGTAAAGAGAGTCAACACAATGAAGAATCTGCATCAATGAATGGGCAAAACAGCCAGCTGGCACCAAAATGGCAGTATCAAATACACACATAACAATATTAACCCTAAATGTAAATGGACTTAGTGCCCCAATCAAAAGACACAGACTGGCAAATTGGATAAAAAGCCAAAACCCATCAATGTGCTGTATCCAGGAAACCCATCTCACATGCAAGGATACACAAAGGCTCAAAATAAGGGGATGGAGGAAGATTTACCAAGCAAATGGAGAGCAAAAAAAAGCAGGAGTTGCAATTCTCATCTCTGATAAATTAGACTTTAAAGCAACAAAGATCAAAAGAGACAAAGAAGGACATTACATAATGTTAAAAGAATCAATGCAACAAGAAGAGCTAACGATCCTAAATATATATGCACCCAATACAGGAGCACCCAGATATATAAGGCAAGTTCTTAATGACTTACAAAAAGACTTAGACTCCCACACAATTATAGTCGGAGACTTTAACACCCCATTGTCAATATTAGACAGATCAACCAGACAGAAAATTAACAAGGATATCCAGGACTTGAACTCAGACCTGGACCAAGCAAACCTAATACACATTTACAGAACTCTCCACCCCAAATCCACAGAATATACATTCTTCTCAGCACCACATCACACCTACTCTAAAATTGACCACAGAATTGGGAGTAAATCACTCCTCAGCAAATGCAAAAGAACGGAAATCATAACAAACAGTCTCTCAGACCACAGTGCAATCAAGTTAGAACTCAGAATTCAAAAACTAACTCAGAACCGCACAGCTTCATGAAACTGAACAACTTGCTCTTGAATGTTGACTGGATAAACAATGAAATGAAGACAGAATTAAAGATATCCTTCAAAACCAACGAGAATGAAGACACAACATACTAGAATCTCTGGGACAAATTTAAAGCAGTGTCTAGAGGAAAGTATATAGCAATAAGTGCCCACATGAGAAGCAAGGAGAGATCTAAAATTGACACCCTATCATCAAAATTGAAAGAGCTAGAGGAGCAAGATCAAAAAAACTCAAAACCTAGCAGAAGACAAGAAATAGCTAAGATCAGAGCAGAACTGAAGGAGATAGATTCACAAAAAACTCTTCAAAAAATCAATAAATCCCGGGATGGTTTTTTGAAAAGATCAACAAAATAGACCACTAGCCAGATTAATAAAAAAGAAAAGAGAGAATAACCAAATTGACATAATAAAAAATGATAAAGGGGACATCACCACAGATTCCACAGAAATTCAAACCATCATCAGAGATTATTACAAACAACTCTATGCACATAAACTAGTAAACCTGGAAGAAATGGATAAATTCCTGGACACTTGCCTCCTCCCAAGCCTAAACAAGGAAGAAGCCAAAACCCTGAACAGACCAATAACAAGGGCTGAAGTTGAGGCAGCAATTAAGAGCTTACCACCCAAAAAAAGCCCAGGTCCAGATGGGTTCACAGCCGAATTCTACCAGACATACAAAGAGGAGCTGGTACCATTTCTTCTGAAACTATTCCAAACAATCCAAAAATAGGGAATCCTTCCCAAATCATTTTATGATACCAACATCATCCTGATACCAAAACCCGGCAGAAACTCAACAAGTAAAGAGTCTTCTCTTTACTTATTGAAAACTTCAGGCCAATATCCATGATGAACATAGACGCAAAAATCTTCAATAAAATACTGGCAAGCTGATTGCAACAGCACATCAAAGAGCTTATCCACCGTGACCAAGTAGGCTTCATCCTGGGGATGCAAGGCTGGTTCAACATATGCAAGTCTATAAATGTAATTCACCACATAAAGAGAACCAAATACAAAAACCACATGATTATCTTAATTGATGCAGAGAAGGCCTTTGACAAAATTCAACAGACCTTTATGCTAAAAACCCTCAATAAGCTAGGTATTGACAGGACGTATCTCAAAATAATAAAAGCTATTTAAAACAAACCAGCCGGGCGCGGTGGCTCAAGCCTGTAATCCCAGCACTTTGGGAGGCCGAGGCGGGTGGATCACGAGGTCAAGAGATCGAGACCATCCTGGTCAACATGGTGAAACTCCGTCTCTACTAAAAATACAAAAAAATTAGCTGGGCATGGTGGCATGTGCCTGTAATCCCAGCTACTCAGGAGGCTGAGGCAGGAGAATTGCCTGAACCCAGGAGGCGGAGGTTGCGGTGAGCCGAGATCGCGCCATTGCACTCCAGCCTGGGTTCAGGCAATTCTCCTGCCTCAGCCTCCTGAGTAGCTGGGA
>NW_022436982.1:2572236-2665768 GCF_009761245.1 Sapajus apella
CAAAAAAAAAAAAAAAAAAAAAAAAAAAAAACCAATAGCCAATATCATACTGAATGGGCAAAAACTGGAAGCATTCCCTTTGAAATCTGTCACTAGACAAGGATGCCGTCTCTCACCACTCCTATTCAATATAGTACTTGACGTTCTAGTCAGAGCAATCAGGGAAGAAAAAGAAATAAAGGGTATTCAAATAGGAAAGGAGGACGTCAAATTGTCTCTAGCTGCAGATGACATGATTGTATATCTAGAAGACCCCATCATCTCAGCCCAAAATCTCCTGAAACTGATAAGCAACTTCAGTAAAGTCTCAGGATAAAAAATCAATGTGCAAAAATCACATGCATTCCTATACACCAATAACAGACTTAAAGAGAGCCAAATCAAGAATGAACTGCCATTCACAACTGTCACAAAGAGAATAAAATACCTAGGAATACAACTAACAAGGAACGTGAAGGACCTTTTCAAGGGGAACTACAAGCCACTGCTCAACGAAATAAGAGAAGACACAAACAGATGGAGAAACATCCCATGTTCATGGTTAGGAAGAGTCAATATAGTGAAAATGGCCATACTGCCCAAAGTAATTTACAGATTCAACACTATCCCGATCAAGCTACCAATGACCTTCTTCACAGAACTGGAAAAAATCACCTGAAACTTCATATGGAACCAAAAGAGAGCCCGCATAGCCAAGTAAATTCTAAGCAAAAAGAACAAAGCGGGAGGCATCACACTACCAGACTTCAAACTATACTACAAGGCTACAGTAATCAAAACAGCATTGTACTGGTGCCAAAACGGAGATATAGACCAATGGAACAGAACAGAGGTCTCGGAGGCAACACAACATATCTACAACTGTCCGATCTTTGACAAACCTGACAAAAACAAGCAATGGTGAAAGGAATCTCTGTTTAATTAATGGTGTTGGGAAAACTGGCTAGCCATGCTCTGAAAGCAGAAACTGGACCCCTTCCTGACACCTTACACTAAAATTAACTCCAGATGGATTAAAGACTTAAACATAACACCACACCATAAAAACTCTAGAAGAATTCTAGGCAAAACCATTCAGGACATAGGCGTAGGCAAGGACTTCATGACCAAAACACGAAAGCATTGGCAAAAAAAGCCAAAATAGACAAACAGGACCTAATCAAACTTCACAGCTTCTGCACAGCAAAAGAAACAGTCATTAGAGCGAATCAGCAACCAACAGAATGAGAAAAAATTTTTGCAGTTTACCCATCTGACAAAGGGCTGATATCCAGAATTTACAAAGAACTAAAACATATTTACAAGAAAAAAACAAACAAGCCCATTCAAAAGTGGGTGAAGGATATGAACAGATACTTTACAAAGACATACATGAGGCCAAGAAACATATGAAAAAATGCTCATCATCACTGGTCATCAGAGAAATGCAAATCAAAACTACATTGAGATACCATCTCACACCAGTTAGAATGGCGATCATTAAAAAATCTAGAGACAAAAGATGCTGGAGAGGATTTGGAGAAACAGAAACACTTTTACACTGTTGATGGGAGTGTAAATTAGTTCAACCATTGTGGAAGACAGTGTGGCAATTCCTCAAGGACCTAGAAATAGAAATTCCATTTGACCCAGCAGTCCCATTACTGGGTATATACCCAAAGGATTATAAATCGTTCTACTATAAGGACACATGCACACGAATGTTCACTGCAGCACTGTTTACAATAGCAAAGACTGGAACCAACCCAAATGCCCATTGATGATAGACTGGACAGGGAAAATGTGGCACATATACACCACGGAATATTATACAGCCATCAAAAACGATGAGTTCGTGTCCTTTGTAGGGACATGGATGAACCTGGAAAGCATCATTCTCAGCAAACTGACACAAGAGCACAAGATCAAACACCACATGTTTTCACTCATAGGCGAGTGTTGGACAGTGAGAACACATGGACACAGGGAGGAGAGCACTACACACTTGGGTCTGTTGGGAGGAAATCGGGAGGGTCAGTGGGGGGTGAGGAGATGGGGAGAGATAGCATGGGGAGAAATGCCAGATATAGGTGATGGGGAGGAAGGCAGCAAATCACACTGCCACATATGTACCTATGCAACAATCTTGCATGTCCTTCACATGTACCCCAAAACCTAAAATGCAATAAAATAAAATAAAAGAAAGTCTCACTTTTTTATGATTACTTAATCCAAGTGAATGTCATTTAAATTTAATAATTGTAAACAAACTAAAGTACGTTGAGAGAAATCCTAGTCAATATAATCTTCTTAAGGACAAGGCCAATCATTTCTGAACATTAAAACTTTGTGCACATATCACAGTTTTTTATCATTACCTATATGAGCAGATTGAACATCAACTGAAATTATTGAGTGAAATGAATTTCCTTGGAATTAAATACCATTTAAACATTTCTACTCTCACCTACTTTTCCAAATAACAAAGTGAATGTTATAACATTCTGCTCCTAAGTTATAAAATTATCTCTCTTTTTTTTTTGCGAGTAATATTACATTTTTTATAGCTCTCTGATCTGAGGTCAACAGTGTTACCCAGAGCCTTTAAACAGTACATAATGGATATTTTATTTTGACTATACAAATTAATGTCTTTAAATCTACTAATACCACTATGTATTTTGTACAATTAAAAAATTCACTTTAGGCACATGACCAGCAATCACTAGTACTATCTATGCAGAATAGCAAATATAGTGTGAAACAAAGCAATGCAAGCTTTTATGTAAAACTTGGATCCATGTTAAATCCATCTTCATGCCTAACTCTCTCTCTCTCTCTCTCTCTCTCTCTCTCTCTCTATATATATATATATATATATATATATATATAAATGTATGTATTTTTTATTGCATTTTAGGTTCTGGGGTACATGTAAAGAACATGCAGGATTGTTGCTTAGGTACATACATGGCAATATGGTTTCCTGCCTCCATCCCCATCACCTATGTCTGGCATTTCTCTCCATGTTATCCCTGACCAACTGCTTACCCCCCACTGTCCCTCCCCTATTCCCCCCCCACAGACCTCAGTGTGTGATGCTCTCCTCCCTGTGTCCATGTGTTTCATTGTTCCACACTCGCCTATGAGTGAGAACATGAGGTGTTTGATTCTCTGTTCCTGTGTCTGTTTGCTGAAAATGATGCTTTCCAGGTTCATCCATGTCCCTACAAAGGACACGACCTCATCATTTTTTATGGCTGCATAGTATTCCATGGTGTATATGTGCCACATTTTCCCTGACCAGTCTATCGTCAATGGGCATTTGGGTTGGTTACAAGTCTTTGCTATTGTAAACAGTGCTGCAGTGAACACATGTGTGCATGTGTCTTTATAATAGAATGATTTGTAATCCTTTGGATATATACCCAGTAATGGGATTGCTGGGTCAAATGGAATTTCTATTTCTAGACCCTTGAGGAATCATCTGCCACCCTGTCTTCCACAATGGTTGAACTAATTTACACTCCCACCAACAGTGTAAAAGTGTTCCTATTTCTCCACATCCTCTCCAGTATCTGTTGTCTCCAGATTTTGTAATGAACACCATTCTAACTGGTGTGAGATGGTATCTCAATGTAGTTTTGATTTGCATTTCTCTAATGACCAATGATGATGAGCATTTTTTCATATGTTTGTTGGCCTCATGTGTGTCTTCTTTTGTAAAGTGTCTGTTCATATCCTTTGCCCACTTTTGAATGGGCTTGTTTTTTTCTTGTAAATCTGTTTTAGTTCTTTGTAGATTTTGAATATAAGTCCTTTGTCAGATGGGTAGATAGCAAAAATTTTTCCCATTCTGTTGGTTGCCAGTTCACTCTAATGATTGCTTCTTTTGCTGAGCAGAAGCTCTGGAGTTTAATTAGATCCAATTTGTCTATTTTGGCTTTTGTTGCCAATGCTTTTGGTGTTTTAGTCATGAAGTCCTTGCCTACGCCTATGTCCTGAGTGGTTTTGCCTAGGTTTTCTTCTAGGGTTTTTATGGTGTTAGTTCTTATATTTAAGACTTTAATCCATCTGTAATTAATTTTAGTGTAAGGTGTGAGGAAGGGGTCCAATTTCTGCTTTCTGCACATGGCTAGCCAGTTTTCCCAACACCATTTATTGAACAGGGAATCCTTTCCCCATTGCTTGTTTTTGTCAGGTTTGCCAAAGATCAAATGGTTGTAGATGTGTGGCATTGCCTCTGAGGCCTCTATTCTGTTCATTTGGTCTATATCTCTGTTTTGGTATGAGTACCATGCTGTTTTGCTTATTGTAGCCTTGTAATATAGTTTGAAGTCAGGTAGTGTGATGTGATGCCTCCAGGTTTGTTCTTTTTGCTTAGAATTGACTTGGCTATGAGGGCTCTCTTTTGGTTCCATATGAAGTTTAAGGTGGTTTTTTCCAGTTCTGTGAAGAAGGTCATTGTTAGCTTGATGGGGATAGCATTGAATCTGTAAATTACTTTGGGCAGTATGGCCATTTTTGCGATATTGATTCTTTCTATCCATGAGCATGGAAACATGTCTCAAAATAATAAAAGCTATTTACGACAAACCCACAGCCAATATCATACTAGACAGGCAAAAACTGGAAGCATTCCCTTTGAAATCTGGCACTAGACAAGAATGACCTCTCTCACCACTCCTATTCAATATAGTATTGGAAGTTCTAGCCAGAGCAGTCAGGCAAGGAAAAGAAATAAAGAGTATTCAATTAGGAAAGGAGGAAGTCAAATTGTCTCTATTTGCAGAGGGCATGATTGTATATTTAGAAACCCTATAGTCTCAGCCCAAAATCTCCTTAAACTGATAAGCAACTTCAGCAAAGTCTCAGGACACAAAATGAATGTGCAAAAATCACAAGCATTCCTGTACACCAATAACAGACTTAGAGTCAAATCAAGAAGGAATTGCCATTCACAACTGTTACAAAGAGAATAAAATACCTAGGAATACAACTAACAAAGGATGTAAAGGACCTCTTCAAGGAGAACTACAAACCACTGCTCAACGAAATATAAGAGGACATAAACAGATGGAGAAATATGCCTAACTCTATTAAAAAGAATTGCCAAACTGCCAGTGTGTTTCTTTAGAATATTTTTAAATTTAACTTCATCAAGACTAAGAACTTTGACTATGAGCAATGTTAATTAGCCAGATTTTTCCAAACTTTTCTATCTGGTTTTAAAAAGAGTATTTTACTACCTAAACTTTTTCAACTTTCTATTTTCTCTGTATGTGTGTGAAGATAGACACAGAAAAAAAAAACAAACTACCTATGACTCATGCAGACCATTTATAACATTCTTGGACTTTCTCTTTTGTTCTAAATTTGTTTTTTTAATAACCATTTTATTTTAGAACAAAATTTTACCATACAAGTTCTTGCCTTATACAAAAGTATTATCTTTTATATAACTTTCTTTACCAAAAATAAATCCATATACATAACTTTCTTCACATCTCTCTCCCCTACTTACTGGTTCCTTTTTACTATGTTTCATAAATAACCTCTTCAAGTCCATAATGTGAATTAATCTTTAGATAACTTCTGAATTAGATAAAATTATTTATTTTCTAAATAAGAACATATCTTATTTGGCACATTTTATATACATAATTATATGTTAACTAGGATTATTCTTAATAATCTTAAATTCTAATAAAAAGCTAAGAAGCAAATAATCCTGAACTATCAGATGTAAACACTTTATAGATGAGACATTCCACAGTTTTGAATCATATTTCCTTATAGCGCAACCTTTTCTTAATTGGAAATGACCCAGACATCCAGTGAGCACCTATTATTCATTCCAAAATAATTACAATTTTAAATTACACAAAAAGTTTACCAAAAAGCATTTATCCCATTGTATTAGTCCATTTTCACTCTGCTGATAAAGACATACCCAAGACCGGGCTATTTACAAAGGAAAGTGTTTATATGGATAACTCACAGTCCACATGTCTAGGGAAGCCTCATAATCATGTCGGAAGGCAAAGAGGAGCAAGTCACATCTTATATAGATAGTGGCAGGCCAAAAGGGAGCTTCTGCAGGCAAGCACATGATTCTAAAGATGTCAGATGTTGTGTGGCTTATTCACTATCACAAGAACAGCACAGGAAAGACCCAACCCTATGATTCAATTATATCTCACTAGGTCCCTCACACAACACAGAGCCAAACCACATCACCCATTTATATGTGCTCAATACTCTTGCCTTAATAGCTTATCTAGATTACTTATGAACACTGAAATATTAGATAAAGCTAATTAGCATTTCAAGTTATTTCCCACAAAAAACACTATTGTTTATGGCCTTTGAATATTAGATGTTTACCTAAGTAAGAAACTTAAATACATGTATATTTTTGCTAATAACACAAGTTTTTGGCAAAAATATTTATTTCAGTGAAGGCTGTGACCTAAAATTTTGTTTAAAGCAGTTTCCATGGCAGTTTGATTTTTAAATTCTAAACCTCCACAGACTCCAAAGAACACCAGAGCCAAACACCACCACAGAACATCATCTGGAATCTTCTAACCAGGCCTGACCCTGCCTAGAACAGCAGCATAAAAACCTGAATACATGGAACTCCATCCTGCTTTCCCATTCAGCAGTAAACTCCAGACACCAAAGAACATAGGAATAAATAGTATTATGAAAGAATATGTTTTTGAAATTCTGATTTCCCAAGACAACGTTGACACATATACAAATAAACAATCACCAAAACACAATCCTACTGCTGCAACAACAAACAAGCCCCAGTGTCCAAACAGCAACAGTCAGGGTATTTCTTCTCTACATCAGTTGAGCTTCATCAATCTGCAAATAAAAATACCTTAGGAATTTCTCAAATTAAGATGAGCTGTTTTTTCTGTCTGGTACCCACAAAAGACACTTGCCTGTACATACACACAACTACAAACAAGCCCACAAGGGTGTTCAAACTGACACAATCTGGGTGGTTCTTCTCTGTCAGTTGGGCTTGTTCAACCTTCAAATGGAAATTCCTTGAGAAATTGTGAGAAGAAGATCATGCTGTCTGGCCCATGAAGGACACTCACCTATCTGGATACATATGTGAAATTACAAAGGCTGTTCTTCATAGGTAATAAGGAATGCAGTTGGAGTTGCCAGTGGTGGGGTCAGAAAGAGAAAGGCTCCAGCCAAAACAGGTGGGGCAGCTGCCTAGGAGGGCTTCAAAACTATCCTAGCCTGCAGCAGCCATGCCATGAGAGATGCATTCTGGTCAGGGGGCCAAAATCTGTTACTGAAATGCCAGGGGTTCCATATAGGCCCTGCTTCTTGCTACACAGAAAGCTAATCACTGAGACAATAAGTATTGCCAGAGTAAAGGCTGTATTCGGGTACTGCAGTCAAGGAACTAGGCAATCAGTCTCAAATCCATCCTTCTTATCAATTAAAATCAGGAGTTTATAATAGCAGGGAAGAAATGTAACAACATGCAAGAGACCAGGAATTTGCCAATGTAAGAAAGAGGAGTTGGTCAATAGGAAGCAGGTGGTCAGTTAGGCAATTATGACGGGTGAGGAGTCTGGCATCTCATTGTCCAGACACAGTGATCTGGTAAGTTTCAATTCCTTGACACAATTTGGGAGGCCGGATGGTTGATTTACTGAGAATGGAACCTGAGTTTCATGTAAGACAAATGCAACTTTCTCAAGTTTTAAGACTAGAAAGGCCAATTTCTACGTTTATTACAAAAATAAAATAAAATGTACATTAGGTCTATGGGATATTTGGGCTGTTTTCATACACGTTATTAAAGATCTTATACCATATTTCTTTCAAAACTAATGTGATATTTGACTTAGATACAAATATTTAGGATGCTGAATATCTTATCTAACTGACCTAAATATTTACGCTTTTCATAGGATTTATTTTCTGTGTTTCAAAATTTCCAGCTTCTAGCAGTTTTGAACTTTATGGTCTGGTTATTATTTACTTGGTTTAAAACAAAGAAAAAATCGGCAAAGATATAAACTTAAATGATCCACTCCCATCTCTAGCCCTCAGGTAATCTATTCCTACACCCTATCTACAAGTAAACATTAGATTGGTTTTTAAATTCCACAGTTTATGTATGAAAAAATGAATGTGATTTTTACCGTTTAAATATTTCCAACATGCCCTCTATCACACTCTCAGCATGACATCATGAACAGCAAAAATGGGAAGATATGGCAATAAATGAAAAAAAAAGTTAAAAGCCTAGATTTGTAAAATATAGGAAAGTAATTAGGAAATCATGAACTTTGGGGTATTAATAACTTTGGTTTCAACATAATTTAAGTCTAAGTTTATATAATTTAATTTTTGATAATAACTTTGTGTGTACAAAGCTTACAAAACTTATAAAAATTTAACAGTTGGCTTTTGTGAGCCACTATAACCCAGTATCTGCACATCACTTGGTCATAGCCTTACTCGTGTTTTAAAATTGAAGTATTGTTTATTATAGCATAAAACCAGAAACAAGAGCAAAAGAACATTAGTAGGGATATGTTTGCATAAATTATGATACTCCTATAGTATAGAATCCTCTGTGACTATCATGAAGTATGAGTTAAAATTGAATATATATTCATTCTGCTTTTTCATTAATATTTTATTTTATTTTATTTTATTTTATTTTTTTCGAGACAGAGTTTCGCTCTTGTTACCCAGGCTGGAGTGCAATGGCGCGATCTCGGCTCACCGCAACCTCCGCCTCCTGGGTTCAGGCAATTCTCCTGCCTCAGCCTCCTGAGTAGCTGGGATTACAGGCACACGCCACCATGCCCAGCTAATTTTTTGTATTTTTAGTAGAGACAGGGTTTCACCATGCCGACCAGGGTGGTCTCCAGCTCTTGACCTCGTGATCCACCCGCCTCGGCCTCCCAAAGTGCTGGGATTACAGGCGTGAGCCACCGCGCCCGGCCAATATTTTATTTTGAACAGCAGTTTTAGTTTCCCAGCAAAATTAAGAGGAAAGTACAGGTATTTCCAATATACATCCAAGTTCCATACTTGCTGGGCCCATAAAGGATACTCACCTATCTGGATACAGATGTCAAATGCACAGCCTTCCCCATTATGAACATCACCCTCCAGAGTGATACATTTGTTACAACTAATGAGGCTACATTGCCATGTCTCTGTCACCCAGAGATTCTAATTTACATTAGGGTTCTATCTTTTACATTCTATGGGTTTGGGCAAATGTATAATTCTATGTGTCTACTATTATAGCCTGACAACGAAAAACTTTATTGCCCCAGATCCTCTGTGCTCTACCTGGATTAATGGCATGTACCTGTAATCCTAGCTACTCAGGAGGCTGAGGCAGAAGAATTGCTTGAACCTAGGATGCAGGGGTTGCAGTAAGCCGAGATTGTGCCACTGCACTTCAGTCTCGGCAAAGAATGAGACTCCATCTAATAAAAAAACAAAAAAACCAAAAAAACTTAGCAAAATAAACTACAGTGTTTTTAACTTCTTATATATGTTGTGAAAGTCAATGGCAGTTTAAAGAACTGCATAGTGCATGATTGCATAATACCATTTTTATAAACTTCAGATAGAAAACTAACAATATGCTGTTTCATGCTATTCTTAAACATAGTAAAAGTGTATATGTATACACTTTTTTAAAGAGTAGTTTGAAACAGCATATTGTTAGTATGGTGTTATATATATGTATATGTAAATATGAATATATATACTTGTGTGTGTATATGTGTGCATGTGTGTGTGGGTGTGTATATATATGAAAAAGGGAATAATAAACAAATTTTAGATGAAGAGGAGGACATAGATCTTTTCAATGGCCTTCATTATATTCTATTTTGTAGTAGGGGTGGAGGGTGCTTAGCTAATTAATTACATATATGTATACATTTAGATGCATATCTATACATACATCAACATATATTCTATTGTATAAATGAATATTATTAATAACACTAATTTTGAGCCAGTCTTCTTAGCTAATATTTTAAATAATAGCCTTGAGAAGACTTTTAAATTCTAGTTATTTACAGTTCAAAATTCAAAACTATTGACTTTAATTCAGTCTCACCTTTTCCTTGTCTCTGTTTTCTAACCACTCTCGTAGGTCTCTCTGAATTTCCCCATAGGCTGTATCCCTTGCAGAAGTGTCACCTCATTTGTCTAGCTGCTCTTATATTTGCATTAACTTTCTTCTCCTCCTTGACCTACTTGATTGGGGAACTGTGGCCTCAAACACAAGCAATGTGACTAAAATAATTTTCCAGATTTTGTAACCTTCAGGCTTGTGAATTAGTTTACTCTTATGGAAAAACTCAACCTGACTCACCACATTTACCTTTAGGTGTTCTTTCTATTCTCACTTTCCCTCATAACCAAGATTTCATATGTTATAGAATGAGTTACTTGATGCCTCAAAAAAAAAAATCTCTTGATTTCACAGCGTACTTTTAATCATGATGCTCTTATCTTGAATTACAATGTTTTGCTCCTATCTGTACCTTCTACTTTGATATTAACTCCCTGGAAAACCTGTCCCTTTATTATGTAGCCTTTATATTACCACTAAATGATTAATTTTCATGCTTACTATAAGCATGCAAGGGCAATTTGTTAAATTCAGTGAAAAATATTTTAATGTAAATATTAAAATTCCTTAAATTATAAAAATTACTGACCCAAATTTTAAGTAACTGAGATTTAAATGAAGTATCACTGCATATATGATCAATATAAATCTAACTATAAAAGCATGTTTAAATTGTTTCTGCAATACATTGAGAGATTTTCACAGAGATTTTCTACTCTAAAATGTGAAACATACATTGCCAAGGATAAGAGTAATTAAAAAAATAAAAGTAGTGATCTTTATTTAAATTATTCTCTGGCACATAACAACTGATGTATGTGTATTAGAATAATGATTTTCAAACTTTCATAATAAAAAGACCCCTCAACCTTATCATTATTTGTTTGACAGTTGAATAACTTTAGTGAGAGGAAATGAGCAGACTTAATAAGCTTAATGGGATGCTATATTAATCAGAAGTAATTATAAAACCCAGTTCAGAAGCTTCAATTTTAAAAGGTCTATGGAGACATGCAGAAAGAAAAATAAGCATAGAAAATATTTAGGAGCAAAGAAACCAAAGAGAAAATGGTTAAAAAAAAGGTATAATTTTTAAAGCTTCATCTTACCCCCAGAGTGCTTTAGAGATCACAATATTTTGTTCTGACACAATGCTATTTCCAAATAAAAGGTAAACAAAAAATTTATAGAGGATATGGAGAAATAGGAACACTGTTACACTGTTGGTGGGAGTGTAAACTAGTTCAAGCATTGTGGAAGACAGTGTGGCACTTCCTTAAGGACCTAGAAATAGAAATACCATTTGATCCAGCAATCCCATTACTGGGTATATACCCAAAGGATTATAAATAATTCTATTATAAGGACACATGCACATGTATGTTCATAGCGGCACTGTTTACAATAGCAAAGACCTGGAACCAATCTAAATGCCCATCGATGATAGATGGTCAAGGAAAATGTGGCACATATACACCATGGACTACTATGCAGCCATAAGAAACGATGAGTTCGTGTCCCTTGTAGGGACGTGGATGAATCTGGAAACCATCATTCTCAGCAAACTGACACAAGAACAGAAAATCAAACACCACATGTTCTCACTCACAGGTGGGTGTTGAACAATGAGAACACATGGACACAGGGAGGGGAGCATCACACCCTGGTTCTATTGGGGGGCCAAGGGAGGGACACTGGGGGGTTGGTGGGAAGGCTGGAGAGGGATAACATGGGGAGAAATGCCAGATGTGGGTGACGGGGGAATGGAGGCAGCAAACCACATTGCCATGTGTGTGCCTATGCAACAATCCTGCATGATCTGCACATGTACCCCAGGACCTAAAGTATAATTAAAAAAAAAAAAAGAAATGGAACAAGTGTTAGAAAAAAATACAAAACAGAAATAATTCACATAAATTGTTTTAACAGTTTTCAGATAATTAGCAGAAATCAAGACCCAAAACATAGCTATCCTGTCTGGAAAGTCTGTACATGCAGTTACCAGGCATAAACTACAATGTTCTTTTAGTCTACACCAAAATCCCTGTGTATAATATATAATACCATGATAATGTTCTTTCCCCATTCTGAGTGCCTAAAATTGTTTCATGGATATATTTTGTATTTTCTTTATTTACTGTCTATTCTTTCTTAATTATATGATATTTTTGAGACATGATAATCTCTTTTTTCCTATAATGGATTGTGAATAAAACACGAATAAAATAAAGTCAAGACATTAATTTATATCCCTGATTTAAAAGTACATAACATCAAATGAATCTGTGCTAGGGTTGCATTTTTGGACATTTTCTCTCTCAAAATATTTTCCTTGGGTGATTTGATTAGTTCCATGTGGTCAACTATTATGTCAATATTGATGAATGTCAATTCTTTATCATATTTCTCTTCTAAATTTTAGACTTATTTATGTTAGTGGCTACTGAAATGTTTCACCTTATTGGGTTCTTCAATTTCAAACCTGTCCAAAATTGAGTTGATCATCTTTCTCTACATACCTGGTCATTCCTACTGATTATCTAACTATTTGGAAAGACCATGCTATCTATTGCTCTGTTTCATTAACCTGGGCATAATCGTTGATACCTCTTTATCATCACCTTCCAACTTTTGCAGGAAGCCTTCTATTCTGGATATTGTAATGCACTATCCAGATAGCTCTTCAGGGCTAAGAGACTTATCAGCTAGAAATGCTGCTAGCTGTTAAGTCACCAGCTGTCATCTCTCTTCAGGGATTGTGTCCAGCTGAAAAGACCTCTCTATGCTTACTTACTTTTGCTGGGGAAGCCTTCATCTGGTGACTACTCCATGTGGGTAGATCCAAAGGGTTGGCACTTTCTGTCCAGCCCAGGACAACTCTGAATGGCCAACTCAGTTACAGCTAAATCCTTTCCTGATGTGGAACTGCAGTCTAACTTTACTCTCTGCCCAATCCTACTGCTTTCTCTTACACCACAGGTGTTATTTATTTTCAATAATGCTTTCTGATTGCCTTCCTAAAGTTCCTTGTGGTCTTAAAATTAGCTTCTGGGGAAAGTCAATGTGCAATATCTGCCAATTAAATGAGCCAACTAAATTTCAGGTGTATTCAATTTGTGTCCAAATCAACTTCACTCACCCAAAGATGTTACATTCATTTCTCATCCAGATCTCTGCTGTCCATCCTAACTTCTCACCCCTCTCTAATCAGTTCTTACTTCAAACAAAGTGGACCTTAAAAACATTAAGCTGATTATGTAAACTCCATGGATTAAAATATAGTTTTAGTTTTCTCATGCCTTTGGGATGTCCAGTCTCTCTAACATGGCTTTTCATGTTCTGGTCCCTGGTTATATTTCCTTTCAAGGCTATTTTGAATCATCTCTTTTTCTCGTAGACTGTACTCCTTTTATCTTAACTACCCTCTTTACTCCACAAATTATGAACTTTGTTCACTTCTTTGATAAAGTATTTTAATGTAGCAACAGAATATAATAAAGCCTAAGGTTTAGGGACCCTGACTCCGGAGACTGTCATATTTGGGACTGATATCTACCTACACAACTTAAGCTGAATGACTTCTGCCAAATTATTTACCTCTCTATACCACACTGCATTTCTAAGATCACAATAAGAAAAATTACTTCAAAGAGTTGTTGAATGATTAGATCTAATTAGGAACATTAATTAGGAAGCACAAAGTGAGATCCAATGGCTCTGAAAGTGCTTGGCAAACTACTCAGCACAAATTCAATAACCAATGTGGGTTGCTGTCTTCATCATCATCAGTCATCTTCAAGCACTGACTTCACCATCTCAGAAACGTTCAAACCCTTTGATTGCTAGCATCTCATGTTTGTTAAACCTCAGGTTAAGTGCCAATTGGCAATTCTCTGGGAATACTTTCTGGACTCAGATTGTATTTAATATGTGGTCACATTTCACATTATATTTTTCTTATGTTAATATTTTGAAAAACTAAATAATCTTCATTAGGTTATAAATCATATTTGTTTTAACTATAAGGACCTATCATTGTATCTATTTTATGGTTAACTTTTAACAAATAATTATTTCAGTGACTGAATGAAACAATGCATTTTTTCATAGGTGTTTTCTTCTCAAAGGCTGTTCTGAGAGTTTAATAACATGTCGAGTGCTTCTAAATAAACACTGTTTAATGACATAATTCATTCTAGAAAAACAGATCATAAAACATGTATAATACGTAATAAATTATATTCATTTTAAAATTACAATGCTAGTTTTTATATTAAAAGTAAAATACAGATTGAAGAAGAACACAGGTACAAAAAAACCACTTATCTATTGATCTAGATAAGCAGATAAATGATTTATAATCCATATAACTAGAACTAGTGGTTCTTAGCCAGCTGGGAAGGAGTTGTCCAGCCAAAGAACATTTGACAATTTCTGGAGGAATTTTTCTTTGTCATAACTTTTGAGGAAAGCAGATACTACTGGCATCTAGAGGGCAGAGGCCTGGGCTGTTGTTAATAGTTTACCATGCACAAGACAGACCCCTAAATGGAAGAGTTATCTGACCCAAAATATCAATAGTGTAAAGGCTGAGCAAGTCTGCAATAGGGTAAGGAAGCCAGCATTTTAAGAAATATAAGATAAAAAATTCAAAATGTTCAGAGTATATTGTAGGAAGACAGGCTTTTAAATGAGATTTTTAAGAACAGGATGGTGGCACTCTTTCTGAGTGGTTAAAGAACATGTGTCTTGAAGTGAGGACAGGGCTTACTGATCTTGGAAAAGGCATTCTGACATTTAATTTTAAAATTAAATAAATGCAGAAGTTAATTTTTGTTCACGTATGTCAAAAAGAAAAGAGAAAAGTGATGTGAATAAAATTATTCAATTACAATAGCAGACAAGGCAAATGAGAAAATGAGATCATTTTACTTGGTACATATTACTCTTCTCACAGGACACGCCATGAAATGTGCTATACAGCCTTCGACTGAAAGCAAACTGTTTCCACCACATCATTTGAGAGAAAGTTCTGCAATGTAATAGAACTGCACAACAATTTTCTCAGTAGAGTAATTATAAAGAAAATTTAAACATGTAAAGAAGTGGGCTAGTTTTATTTTTAAAAAAGCTCTTTAATAAAACTGGCTATAGCCAGATTGAACAAATGCCTGTGTAGGTGGCCAGCTGACATGAAATCCTGTATTAGGTAACAGAAGCACTGTTCCAAAACTGGAATCTTACCCCACTCAGCCTAATGAATTATTCACATATAGCTCCTTTCCTATCATTGACAGTAACATGGCTTAGTTAAGTCCAGATGAAATGGAGAGCTAAAGAAAATGGTACAGTCGTGTGCAAACTGGGCTCAGCTAGATTTTTCACTATCAAAGCAAAGTAGAAACGTGAGGCAATTATGAGAAATTTCTGTGTGCCTGTGTGTGTATGTGCATCACTGTAATACTGTCTGTGTGTGTATATACTGTGAACTCTGTGTTTATTACCAAATTGTCTTCAGTTTTCAAGTTACTTCATGTGTTTAAAAATTTCTTTCCTAAAATACGAAATAAGCATATTTCTATTTTCTATGATTATTCATACATTTTGGGTTAAAATGTACAGTAACTCAATATTATCTAATGATTTAGATGCTCAATAATAGTTAAAGCATATTTATGGCACCTAGAAGAACAATCTCAAAACTCAAAATTCAAGGCTGGAAGTTAAGTTTGTTTGTTGTACTCGAATAATCAGCCTAATTTTATAAATGATAAATGATGTTCCATGGTGAATCAGGAGAAAAACCTAAATGCTTATTTTAGACAATAGGAAATGGATAATTTTCAAGGAGAGTGAGATATATAGAGGTTTGTTATCAGACCCTGCAGCAGAAGTTGACTTCTTTTTTAACATTTCTGAAACATCTGAAATCTGTGGTATGTATATAGTCTAAAATTAATCACTGTCAGTGAAAAAAATTAATAAGGTGCTTACATTAATTTTTCTTTAGAAGACTTTGAGAAAAGTAATTGAAATTTGGGGAACCAACTAGAATCAATATATTGTGGAACTGTTGCCACAGGAAGTTTTTCACATTCTCATGAAGTCTGGTTAAGTGTAGCAGAGAACTTTAGTTTTGTTTTTCTGTGCTCTCCCCACCCTAATTCTCTTCTTCATTTGACTTTTTCTTGTTATGATTGTCACAAGCCACCAGATTTACTCGCCATCACCACCACTACTGCTGGTCAATTGGGTCACTTTCACTGAATCCTCCGGTTCCTAAAATAGATACTTCAGCTAACTGCCATTACTACTTCTCCTTTATCCAGTTCATCCAAATAAGTCTCACTGTTTATGCTGGTAATATTACTTCCTTAACTAAAACTCTCTAAGGTCACTCTTCTAACAATGTTTCTTGCTACCCACCTGCTTGCACTTAAATTCTGCCAATGTTTCCCTACAAAATCTGCAGTCCTGTGGCTCTGTTGTGTACTCTAGTGATGTGGAAAAAATGGCTTTGTCTTTCCCTACCACTGTTTCAAATTTGTTTTACTTCCTACCAGGGAGTAATGGCAGAACTGTCGAATAAATAAAAGTAATGAAACTCCATTTCCTTTATTTGCAAAATAAATCCTTCCAACCCTAGCTACTTCTCGAGACATAGAAATAGATTTATTAGGACTTAAACAAGAGGCAAAGCAGTGTCAGATGTTAAAAGATATTTCTAAAGTTTACATGGTAACATGTGGCACACACACAAAGACAAAGCATGCCTCTTTTGCCTGCACATCAGGGACCATATACCAGGTAGGGCCTTTCTGCTGATTTGTTCTTTTCAGAGATGAATCACATGGGTCTTCTAATTTTAGAAAAATATTGTACCAAAAAAGCCTTTCATTTTAAGTTCAGGGTTACCTGTGCTGGTTTGTTACATAGGTAAACTTGTGTCAGGGGGTTTGTTGTGCAGATTATTTTATCACCCAGGTTTAAAACCCATTCGTTATTTTTCCTGAATCTTTCCTCCCACCCTCCACCTTCCAGTAGGCCTCAGTGTGTGTTGTCCCCCTCTAGTATCCTATCCAAGTGTTCTCATCATTTAGCTCCCACTTAAGTGAGAACATGCAGTGTTTGGTTTTCTGTTCCCGTGTTAGTTTGCTAAAGAAAATGGCCTTCAGCTCCATCCATGACCCTGGAAAGTGCATGATCTAGTTCACTTATACAGCTGCATAGTATTGCAGGACATGCATGTTCCATATTTGCTTTATCCAGTCAATCATCGATGGACATTTAGCTTGATTCCATGTCTTTGCTATTGTGAATAGTGCTGTAATGAACATGTTCCTTCATGTGTCTTTGTAACGGAATGATCTATATTCCTTTGTGTATATACCCAGTATGGGACTGCTGTGTCAGATGTTATTTCTGTACTTAGCTCTTTCAGGAAACAACACACTATCTTTTACAATGGTTGAACTAATATACATTCCCACCAAGAGTGTGTGTGAGTGTTCCTGTTTCTTTTTCTTTTCTTTTTCTTCCTTCCTTCCTTCTTTTCCTTCCTTCCTCCTTTTTCTTTCCTTCCTTCTTTCCTTCTTTCCTTCCTTCCTTTCTCCCTCTCTCTTTCTTTCTTTTTCTTTTTTTCTTTCTTTCTTTCTTTCTTTCTTTCTTTCTTTCTTTCTTTCTTTCTTCCTTCCTTCCTTCCTTCCTTCCTTCCTTCCTCCTTCCTTCCTTCCTTTCTTCTCTTTCTTTCTTTCTTTCTTTCTTTCTTTCTTTTTCTTTCTTTCTTTCTCTCTCTCTCTCTTTCTTTCTTTCTTTCTTTCTTTCCTTTCTTTCTTTCTTTCTCTTTCTTTCTTTCCTTCTTTTTCTCCTTCTCTTCTCTCCTCTCTCTCTCTCTTTTTTTTTGAGACAGAGTCTCACTCTGTTGCCCAGGCTGGAGTGCAGTGGTGTGGTCTCAGCTTACTGCAACCTCTGCCTCCCAGTTTCAATCAATTCTCCTGCCTTAGCCTCCCAAGTAGCTGGGATTACAGGCATGCACCAGCATGCTCAGTTAATTCTTTTATTTTTAGCAAAGATGGGGTTTCACCATGTCGGCCAGGATGGTCTTGATCTCTTGACCTAGTGATCTGCCTGCCTTGGCCTCCCAAAGTGCTGGGATTACAGGCATGAACCACCACACTGGGCTGAGTATTCCTTTTTCTCTGCAAACTTGCCTGCATCTGTATTTTTGTTTGTTTGTTGACATTTTTTTTCTTTTTTTATTATACTTTATTCTGGGGCACATGTGCAGAATGTGCAGGTTTGTTATATAGGTATAAATGTGCCATGGTGATCTGCTGCATCCATCACCCCATCATCTACATTAGGTATTTCTCCTAATACTATCCCTCCCCTATTTCCCCACCCCCTGCTATCCCTCCGCTAGCCCCCCACACTCCAACAGACTCTAATGTGTGATGTTCCCTTCCCTGTGTCCTGTGTTCTAATTGTTCAACATCCACTTATGAGTAAGAACATGTGGTGTTTGGTTTTCTGTTCTTGTGTCAGTTTGCTGAGAATGGTGGTTTCAAGCTTTATCCATGTCCCTGCAAAGGAAATAAACTCATCCGTTATTATGGCTTCATAGTATTCCATGGTGTATATGTGCCACATTTTCTTTATCCAGTCTATCATTGGTGGGCATTTGAGTTGGTTCTAAGTCTTTGCTATTGTGAACAGTGCCACAATGAAAATAGGTGTTCATGTGTCTTTATAATAGAATGATTTATAATTTTTTGGGTATATACCCAGTAACAGGATTCCTGGGTCAAACGGTATTTCTGTTTCTAGATCCTTGAGGAAGGCCACACTGTCTTCCACAATGGTTGAACTAATTTACACTCCCACCCACAGTGTAAAAGTGTTCCTGTTTCTCCACATCCTCTCCAGCATCTGTTGTCTCCTGATTTTTTAATGATTGCCATTCTAACTGGCATGAGGTAGTATCTCAGTTGGTTTTGATTTGCATTTCTCTAATGATCAGTGATCATGAGCTTTTAATCATATGTTTGTTGGCTGAATAAATATCTTCTTTTTCTTTTTTTCCCAGTCTCAGGTATGTCTTTATTAGCAGCATGAAAACAGACTAACACAGCATGTATATCATTTACACATAAATAAATACAGAGACATTTATTTCTCTGAGTTTTGGTGCAGGTTTGGAGACAACTACTGTAGAAAATCATTCTTAAGACTAATGGGTGTCTTACTTTGGGTTCCCTGGAAGCAGGGCCTGAGATGGGAATTTTTTTTTTTTTTATTGTACTTTAGGTTCTGGGGTACATGTGCAGATCATATAGGATTGTTGCCTAGGTACATACATGGCAATGTGGTTTGCTGCCTCCATGCCCCCATCACCTACATCTGGCATTTATCCCTAAGTTATCCCTCCCTGACCTCCCCACCCACCTACCCCCGCTGTCCCTCCTTTGCCCCCCGCAACAGACCCCTTCTTTTGAGAATTGTCTGTTCATATCCTTCGCTAACTTTTTGATGAGGTTTTTTTTTTCTTGTAAATTTGTTTAAGTTCTTTGTAGATTCTGGATATCAGCCCTTTGTCAGATGGGTAGACTGCAAAATTTTTTTCCCATTCTGTTGGTTGCTGGGTCACTCTAATAATAGTTTCTTTTGCTGTGCAGAAACCCTTAAGTTTAATTAGATCTCATTTGTCTATTTTGGCTTTTGTTGTCATTGCTTTTGGTGTTTTAGTCATGAAGTCCTTGCTTATGCCTAGGTCCTGAATGGTATTGCCTAGGTTTTCTTCTAGGGTTTTTATGGTGTTAGGTCTTATGTTTTAATCTTTAATTCATTTGAGTTAATTTTTGTGTAAGGTGTGAAAAAGGGATCCCATTTCAGCTTTCTGCCTATGGCTAGCCAGTTTTCCCAACACCATTTATTAAATAGGGAATCCTTTCCCCATTGTTTGTTTTTGTCAGGTTTGTCAAAGATCAGATGGTTGCAGATATGTGGCATTACTTCTGAGGCCTCTCTTCTCTTCCATTCATCTATATCTCTGTTTTGGTACCAGTACCATACTGTTTTGATTACTGTGGCCTTGTAGTATAGTTTGAAGTCAGGTAGTGTGATGCCTCCAGCTTTGTTTTTTTTGTTTTGTTTGTTTGTTTGTTTGTTTTGCTTAGGATTGTCTTGGCTATGTGGGCTCTTTTTTGTTCCATATGAAGTTTAAGGCATTGTTTTTATCCAATCCTGTGAAGAAAGTCAATAGTAGCTTGATGAAGATAGCATTGAATCTATAAATTACTTTGGGCAATATGGCCATTTTCATGATATTCATTCTTCCTAACCATGAGCATGGAATGTTTTTCCATCTGTTTATGTTCTCTCTTATTTCCTTGAGCAGTGGTTTGTAGTTCTCCTTGAAGAGGTCCTTCACATCTCTTGTTATTTGTATTCCGAGGTATTTGATTCTCTTTGTAGCAATTGTGAATGGGAGTTCACTCATGATTTGGCTGTTTATCTGTAATTGGTGTATAGGAATGCTTGTGATTTTTGCACATTAGCCATTCTGGCCAGGCTCGGTGGTCATGCCTGTAATCCCAGCACTTTGGGAGCCTGAGGCAGGTGGGTCACAAGGTCAGAAGATGGAGACCATCCTAGCTAACAAAGTGAAACTCTGTCTCTACTAAAAATACAAAAATTTTTCTAGGCATGGTGGCAGGTGCCTGTAATCCCAGCTACTCTGGAGGCTGAAGCAGGAGAATCACTTGAACCCTGGAGGCAAAGGTGCAGTGAGCCAATATCATGCCATTGCACTCCAGCCTTGGTAACAAAGCAAGACATCTTCTCAAAAAAGAAAAAAGAAAGCCATCTGACTGGTGTGAGATAGTATCTCATCATAGTTTTGATTTGCACTGCTCTAATGAACAGTAATGTTAAGCTTTTTTTTTTTTTTTAATATGATTGTTGGCTGCATGTATGCCTTCTTTTGAGAAGCATCTGTTCATGTTCTTTGCTCACTTTGTAATGGAGTTGTTTAAGGGTTTTTTTTTCTTTTTCTTTTTTTTATAAATTTGCTTAAGTTTCTTATAGATGCTACATAATAGACCTTTGTTAGATTCATAGTTTACAAAAATTTTCTCCCATTCTGTAGCTTGTCTGTGTATCCTGTTGATAGTTTTTTTGCTCTGCAGAAACTCTTGAGTTTAATTAGATCCCATTTGTCATTTTTATTTTTGCTTTTGTTTTAATAGGCATCTTCAGGATGAAATCTTTGCTTATGCCTATGTCCTGAATGGTACCGCCTAGGTTTTCTTCCTGGGTTTTTTATAGTTTTGGGTTTTAAGCCTTTAATTGATCCTGAGTTAATTTTTGTATAGAGTATAAGAAAGCTGTCGAGTTTCAATCTTCCGCATGTGGCTAGACAGTTATCTGAGCACCATTTATTAAATAGGGAATCCTTTCCCCATTGCTTGTTTTTGTCAGGTTTGTTGAAGACCAGATAGTTGTAGGTGTGCAGTCTTAGTTCTGTGTCCTTGATTCTCTTCTGTTGGTCTATATGTCTGTTGGACCAGTACCTTGCTGTTTTGGTTACTATAGCCCTGTAGTATAGCTTGAAGTAGGGTAGCATGATGCTTCCAGCTTTGTTATTTTTGGCTGGGATTTCCTTGGCTATTCAGGGCTTCTTTTGGTTCCATCTGAACTTTTAAATCATTTTATTCTCTCTCTGTGAAGAATATCAATGGTAGTTTAATAGAAATAGAATTGAATCTACAAATTGCTTTGGACAGTATGGCCATTCTAATGATAATGATTCTCTACTTATGAGCATGGAATATATTTCCATTTTTGTGTGTGTCATCTTCTGATTTCTTTGTGCAGTGGTTTGTAGTTCTCCTTGTAGAGATCTTTCACCTTTGTTATTTAGCTGTATTCCTAGGGAAAAATACTGTACTTGCTTTATTTGAACATTGAAGGAAATGAAATAAAGACAGACAACAGGATCTTGTTACCTTGACTCTGAAAGTTTCAATATGCAAACCAAAACTATGCTAAACTTATTTTCTGATTTAGTTTTGGTGACTGAATCCCTTTTTTTTCTATCAGCTCCAGGAAGGATGCACAACCAGAAAAGTGCCTGTGTAGGCATATCCTGATGTCCATCCGCTGTCACTCTATTAATATATTAACCGTGGGAGGAATGATTCAATTAGACACCTAAGATTTTTAAATTTAACAGATTAACTTTTAAGGATCTGGGAATTTAAGCAGAGTCTCAAAGGTAGGTGGTCTTCACAGTTTCATTGCCCTGATAAAAATTCTTATGTCTCTTCCAGAAGTGGAGTTTAGTTACTAAGTCAGTCTTATTAACTGACTCTTCTTCCTCTAGGATGTTTTTTTCCCCCAGTTTTTTTTTTTTTAAGAATGTTTTTACTTTCAAGTTAAATATTAGTCTCTGAGACCTATTAAAGCTGAAATCTTATTTGGCTACTATGCTCATTAAACTAAAGATACGTATTTGTTCTAGTGCAGTTAATGCTTCCCTAATTTTATAACAGAAAAGAAAAAGGAATAAAAGTCACAAGTAAATTTGATTCAGAGCTTTCCAAATTCACTAAAAGATGGAATTCTTTTTGGCATGACTTCTATCTCTTTAGGAAATCAAGATAGGCAGGAAGATCAGAGATGACCTGAAATGTCAATTCAATTGGTTAATGTGATGGAGAACTATGATTGTGGTGAGATTAACTGTATTTTCAGATATAAAAAATGAAGCTGTAGTATATTATATACTATCCTTATTTAAAGTTGATAGCAGCCTGGTGAAACTTACGAATTTTTAAAATGACTTTAATTGGCTCATTTCACATTACGAAGTCAATGTTTGTAAAATTATTTAAAAAAGGCATATAATAATATGGATCAAATTATATTATAAAATGTCCTTACAATAAAATGTCAACTGCAATGAGTATATTTTCAATGCACAAGTTAATAAACTATAATGCTTTTGAGGGGTCTTAAAATAATAAAATCAAGAAACTGGTAATTCAATATGACAAATACTTTTTAACAGACTGCTAAAATTTCTCATCATAACTCCTTTCCATCCTTTTCTTTATTAACCTTTATTTAAATACAAAAGTGCTATGTGGGAAACAGATCTTAAGTGCAACACTCTTACCTTTAAGGAAAATTACACTAATTGCATTCTCTTATTGACCAGTTAATTAAATCATCTTTTCTGATAGTAACACAATGACCTTATCACCTTTTTAATATCTTGGGAACAAAATACCTAGCTGAAACATTTTTTCCCAAATAAACTTTAGCCTGAGCCCTTATATATCTCACTATATATCCTTGATGTATATATCTCTGATGCTTTATAAATAAGTTTTGGAAAGAAAAAATATGAATTTGAGATATAAAGTATATAAAAAGCTAAATCATCTAAAATTAAGAATTCTTACTTGACATCCACATGTAACTTTGAAATGGTATATTTTCCATATATGTATGTATTTGAAATTTTCAATGAAAAGAATTTCTAACTTTGGTTAAATTTTAAAGCATCCATTTGTCAGAAAAAGCTTGAGAAAAATTTTCTCAGTCAATCATTTCTGATTTGGGAAACTGCCATGAATATTTTGATCAAATATATTGAGAGGTTGCAAGCAACATTACATTTGATCAATACAGCATGGACGATAGATGCATGGACAATATTGCATAGATGAATAGGCCCTCTGTACTTAGGACAGTGGTGATCTGTTGAAGGACTGAGTCTTTTCTCAATTAAAATAAGCTTTCTATAAATTTTAATTTCTAGCAAAACTAAGTAACTGAGAATTTCATCTCCCTAAAGACTATATTTAGTGGTTTCTCTTACCAGAAATGTGACAAAAAATAATAATAAATGCCTGAGTCACTCACCAGGTAGGATTGGGTGAGGATGGCCATTTCAGCCCCAGAAAGCCATCAACCTTATGGCTCATGACTCATGAAAAAAATGTCTAGGTTATGAAAACAAGCCTACCTCCCATTCTCTGCTGTAGCTAATAATCCTGGTTACTTTTTACCTCATCAATAATTCCTACAATAACGTAATATAATAAATAATCCCTACAATAAGATAATATTACATGTATCAGTAAACAGCTGTTAGCCAGATTCTCATTTATCCTGTGGTCCATAGCCTCATAAATTTTTTGAGATAGGATTCCATGGAGAAATCACCAAGTTGTTAACCCATTAGCCAAGATAAGAGATGGAGACAGATCTTAAAATGGTTATGTTGCCTTCCTTGCCACAACAATCTGCATCATCTTTAAGCTAGAGAGAGCACTGGCCTTACCAAGGAGAAGTTGATCACTTCTGCATTCTCAGAAAGTTCAGGGGAATCTGGAGACTAAAGATTTTCAGGTGTATAAATGCAGATGGCCTTATTTCATGTGCAGGGTCTCTTTCTTTCCTAACCACAGTGCTGATCATTGCAGACCTGTCTATACAGAGAATACAAAACATTGTAGAGCCCGCTCTACACTTACGGTTAAATTCTGAACCCAACTCTCAATTTTTTCCTCACTTCTAGTTTTGAGGCATCTCTGCTCTTTTTATATGCTCCCCAGAATGTTCACTGGCTTTGACACCAAGGTTTAAATTAATGGTTTATTATTCTCCACCTTTATTTATCTCTCTTCATAGCTTCAATTTCAAAAGCAGCCATTCCTTGCATTTTTCTTCCGAAGTGGCTGTACTATTTTGTAATTTTACCAGCAGTGAATGATTATTCTGCTGCTCCACACCTTCATTATTAATTGACATTGTCAGATTTAAAAAATTGCCAATCTAATATGTGTAGTGATAAGACATTGTGGTTTTATTTTTCTATTCCCTAATGACAAACAAGACTGATCATGATTTTGCATTTTTGTCACCTGCGTATCTCTTTTGGTTGGTGTGCATTTAAATTTTTTGCTGTATTAAAAATGTGTTTGTTTTCTTATTGCTTAACTTTTACATTTCTTTGGACAATTGGGATTTTGCTACATTTTTGTACAATCTTAACTTTTTTCTACAAATTTTAATTTCAAACAAAACTAAGTTACTGAGAATTCTATCTCCCTAAAAGACTGTATTTGATGGTTTTTCTTAGCAGAAAGGTTACAAGAAAAAAAAAAAAGAAATGTGTAAATATAGATTTCTCTTAAAGAACAACTGTATAATATGCACTATAGAAGTTGGTACAACAAGGTTGGACATTAATATTATGACCAAAATAATTACACTAAATGTGTGGAAATGTTAGTAACGTTAATAGCATTAAATATTCTAATTTACAGCATCTCTTTCTCTTTTAATTCACATATTCTTTTTTCCTCAGAATGTCCATTTCTATAAAATGAGAAAAATATGTATATAACTGCCATTGCAATAATTTTAAACTCTTCCTCATTACCTCTGGTGATATTGTATGTACCTGAGACTGGATAATTTATAAAGGAAAGAGGCTTAATTGATTCACAGTCCCACATGGCTGGGGAGGCTTCACAATTATGGTGGAAGGCAAATGAGGAGCAAAGTCAAGTCTTTCATGACCTCAGGCAAGAGAGCTTGTGCAGGGGAGCTGCCATCATAAAACCATCAGATCTTGTGAGACTTATTCACTACCACAAGAACAGTATGGGGGAAACCTCCCCCATGATTTAATTATCTCCACTTGGTCCCACCCCTGACAACCTGGGGATTATTACAATTGAGATGAGATTTGGGTGCGGACACAGTCAAATCTTATCAGAATACTACTGAACAATAAAACCAATGAACTATTGATACAAAAAACAACGTAGATAGATCCCCAGAAAATTATGCTAAGTGGCAAACATCACTCTCAAAGGTTACATACCATAACTTTAATTTATATACAATTTTTGAAATGACAAAAATTAAAGACATGAGGAATAAATTAATGATTGGAATTGGCGAGTTAAGAGGGAACTGGCTGTGGCTATCAGAAAGGATGTTCTGATCAAGGAATTGTGATGCACCAATGTCAATATTCTAGTTGTGATACTGTATCATAGTTTTGTAAAATGATACTATACCACAGTTTCTGGAGAAACTGGGTAAATAGTAAAAGGAATCTCTCCCTATTATTTCTTATAAATTTATGTTAATTTAAATTATCTCTAATTAAAATGTTTCATGTAAAACATATAAAATAGAAGCAAATATGTCCACAATATTAAGCAATTATACACATGCACAGATTCAAAAACAATATTTTACTGGATTTTACTTTTCATTTTCTTTTGTTAAATTTTATTTATTATTTGTTTGTTTGTTTTGAGACAGAGTCTCATTATGTCGCCCAAGCTGAAGTGCAGTGGCACCGTCGTGGCTCACTGCAGCCTCGGCCTCCTGGGCTTAATCATCTTGCCTCAGCCTCCTGAGCAGCTGCTATAGGCTTTTGCCACTACACCCAGAAGAGTTTTGTATTTTTTGTAGAGACAGAGTTTCCCCACATTGCCCAGGCTGGTCTCGAATTCCTGGGTTCAAGCGACACTCCTGCCCTAGCCTTCTAATGTGCTGGGATTATAGGTGGGAACCATTGTACCTGGCCTATTTGAATTGATAATCATGAATCCTGAATTTCCTGAGTAACTAATTTTATTTATTATAGCAATAGCTTAGAAATTTACTTCTCCGAGAACTTTTGTGTATATATTAATTATGCCACAAACACCATAGTGATTAAAGTATAAAAATCATTGTACTTTTGAAATTATCATAACCATTACATTATCTGTGAGTGAACATGAAAATTGAAACTAGCCCAACATCAACATATATACCAAATTGAATATATAGAGCACTTCTTGCATCAACTTTTTCTTAAATCCCATTGAAAACATCATCACCAGCGTGTCACAATGCATGTTTGTCTCTGTCACTCATGAAAAGCCCCCCAGTTCTGTGTTTGGCTGACTGGTCATAGTCTTAGCATTTGATAACCTTTCAGTTCCTCTTGTTCTATATATCTTCACTTAGATTTACTCATATTATCACCAACTTATTCTTTCAGAAACCATCATTATACTGTTTTGTTATTGTTGTTGTTAGATTTTTGCTTGTTTGATTTTCTTCCCCTTCCTGTGGTCTTGCATGAAGTCTTATCTCTGTTACTTCAATCACCTATTCACATGTCACAATACTCTGTCTTGTTGTAATCCCTTTAATTGCAGTTACAAAACTGTTAATCCCTTACTGCAACCATGAATACAAATATAAAAAATGTGGATGTAAACTTCATATGGACAGTGACACACATATAAAATGACCTTAGGCTTCAGATGGCTGATTTTGAAATGGCAATAAATTAACTTTTGTTTTCTAATTCTGTTCCCCTTACAAACAGTGATTTTCAAAAAGTGGGTGAAGGATATGAACAGATGCTTCTCAAAAGAAGACATTTATGCAGCCAACAGATATGAAAAAAAGCTCATCATCACTGGTCATTAGAGAAATGCAAATCAAAACCACATTGAGATATCATCTCATGCCAGTTAGAATGGCGATCATTAAAAAATCAGGAGACAGATGCTGGAGAGAATGTGGAGAAACAGGAAAGCTTCTACACTGTTGATGGGAATGAAAATTAGTTCAACCATTGTGGAAGACAGTGTGGCAATTCCTCAAGGGTCTAGAACTACAAATACCATTTGAGCCAGCAATCCCATTACTGGGTATATACCTAAAGGATTATAAATCATTCTATTATAAAGACACATGCACACATATATTTATTGTGGCACTGTTCATGATAGGAAAGACTTGGAATCAACCCAAACGCCTATCAATGATAGACCTGATAAAGGAAATGTGGCACATATACACCATGGAATGCTATGCAGTCATAAAAAGGATGAGTTCATGTACATTGCAGGGCATGGATGAAGGTGGAGACCATCATTCTAACAAAGTAACACAGGAGCAGAAAATCAAACACCACATTTTCTCACTCATAAGTAAGGGTTGAACAATAAGAACACATGGACACAGGGAGGGAAATGTCACACACAGGGGCCTTTTGGAGGGTGGAGGGCTAAAGGAGGGATAGCATTAAGAGAAATACCTAATGTAGATGATGGGGTGATGGATGCAGCAAACCACCATGGCACGGGTATAACTATGTAACAAACCTGAACATTCTGCACGTGTACCCCAGAACTTAAGGTATAATTAAAAAAAAAAAAAAACAGCAAAAAACAAACAAACAACAACAACAAAAAAAACACAACCAGTGCATTGTTCCATAGTTTTTAACTATTTAGCAATAGACTCAAAAAATTCAAGCTGATTTTGTAGCTGGGGATATTATGCAGTTATTTGCTTTTAAATATTTATTTATATGAATGTGCTTTTGAACTCTAAATGCTATGCAGTCAAACATACAATTTTCATCTAACTTTCATCCCACTTTAATCACTGATGTAAAGCTCTAATGAGAAACAAAAAGGAAACATACATAACACAAACTGTAATTTCAACAAATAATATTATTATATCTGTGGCTTCATTTAGAGCTATATAATCTGCATGAGAGATTTGTGAATACATATTATTTTTTCCTTTTTATAATTATACATACATTTTCTTGAAACAAAAATTCATTCATTATTTTATAGAAACCTGAAAGAAGTAACTGTTACAAAGGAATAGAGGAAGCTTTTCTTCTTCAGTCTTATAGAGGTTTTTTAGTCTGTTGTGATAGGTTTACCAGAGTGATAATCAGTAGTAGAGTGTTTGTTAATCTTCCAATTCATTTGAGCTGATTTTGTGTGTTGACTAGGAAGTAAGGAAACTGTTGAGTGAAATTGGTTAGTCCACAGAGCAGCAGTTTCAGTAATACCCAAAGCAGAGCATACAGGACTATAGATCCTAACTTAAGGAAACAACATCAACAACAACAACAACAACTACAAAATTCAAACAAAAAACAAGCCCAGTGATATTCTCAGAAAGACAGGAATTAAAATTATGTTCTCTTATTTGTGATATAAAGCATCAAACAGTTGGAATGAGTTCTAAATTCAAACGGAGAGTTGATGTATATTTATCAAAAGTTAATTCAATGACTCTTTCACCTATTGTGATTTTTTGACTGGAATTTATAAAAATTGGGAAAGTGAGAACAGAATTTTTAAAAATGTATTTGTAGGCATGTCAATAAATTGAAATGAAATCCAACATGATGAATTATATTTTTTTCTAACAATAAAATTTTAAAAATTGTGTGCAATTCTACATTTAAAATGTTTCCATTTATCTTGACTTCTTAAAATAAGATGTGCTCTATAGTCTACTTTATCTCCGATTCCTCTATTAACTGGGAGTCTATATTTTATCTTTGTTTTCTCTACTAATCCATGTTTTAAAGTCAGTGTGTCTAAACCTGTTAACCACCAGAGAAGTTTGTAAAAAATGCAGAGTCCCATGTTTTTTGGCCACATAAAAGTCTTCTTTAAAGTAGTGTCTGCTCAAATCCTTCACCCACTTTTTGATGAGGTTGTTTTTTCGTGTAAATTTGTGTAAGTTCCTTGTAGATTCTGAATATTAGGCTTTTGTCAGATGGATAGATGGCAAAGATTTTCTTCCATTCTGTAGGTTGCCTGTTCACCCTGACGATAGTTTCCTTTCTGTGCAAGAGCTCTTTTGTTTAATTAGATCCCATTTGTCAATTTTGGCTTTGTTGCAATTGTTTTTGGTGTTTTAGTCATGAAGTTTTTGCCCATGCCTATGTACTGAATGGTAACGCCTAGGTTTTCTTCTAAGATTTTGTGGTTTTAAGTCTTGTATTTAAATCTTTAATCCATCTTGAATTAATTTTTGTGTAAGGTCTAAGGAAGGGATCCAGTTTCAGTTTTCTGCATATGGCTTGCCAGTATTCCTAACATCATTTATTAAATAGAGAACACTTTCCCCATTGCCTGCAAGATACCATCTCATACCAGTTAGAATGACAATCATTAAAAAGTCAGGAAACAACAGATGCTGGAGAGGATGTGGAGAAACAGGAATGCTTTTACACTGTTGGTGGGAGTGTAAATTAGTTCAACCATTGTGGAAGACAGTGTGGTGATTCCTCAGGGATCCAGAATTAGAAATATCATTTGACCCAGCAATCCCATTACTGGGTATATACCCAAAGGATTATAAATCATTCTATTATAAAGACACATGCACATGTGTGTTTCTTGCTGCACTATTCACAATAGCAGAGACTTAGAACCAACCCAAATGCCCATCAATTTTGGACTGATAAAGAAAATGTGGCACATATATACCATGGGATACAATGCAGCCACAAAAAAGAATGAGTTCATGTCATTTGCAGGGAGATGGATGAAACTGGAAACCATCATTCTCAGCAAACTAACACAGGAACAGAAAACTAAACACTGCATATTGTCACTCATAAGTGGGAGTCAAACAATGAGACCATATGGGCATAACATCGCACATGAGGGCCTGTTGGGGGATGGGGAGTAAGGAGAGGGATAGCATTAGGAGAAACACCTAATGTAGACAACGGGTTGATGGGTGCAGCAAACCACCATGATACATGTATACCTATGTAATAAACCTACACGTTCTGCCTATGTATCCCAGAACTTAAAGTATATTAATAAAAATGAAATAAAAGAAAAAAATGTACATGAACAGACACTTTACAAAAGAAGACATACGTGAGGCCAACAAACATGAAAAAATGCTAATCACTGGTCATTAGAGAAATGCAAATCAAAACTACATTGAGATACCATCTCACGCCAGTTAGAATGGTGATCATTAAAAAATCTAGAGACAACAGATGCTGGAGAGGATTTGGAGAAATAGGAACACTTTTACACTGTTGGTGGGAGTGTAAATTAGTTCAACCATTGTGGAAGACAGTGTGGCGATTCCTCAAGGACCTGGAAATAGAAATTCCATTTGACCCAGCAATCCCATTACTGGGTATATATCCAAAGGATTATAAATTGTTCTACTACAAGGACACATGCACACGAATGTTCCTTGTAGCACTGTTTACAATAGCAAAGACTGGAACCAACCCAAATGCCCATCGATGATAGACTGGACAGGGAAAATGTGGCACATACACACCATGGAATACTATGCAGCCATCAAAAACGATGAGTTCGTGTCCTTTGTAGAGACATGGATGAAGCTGGAAACCATCATTCTCAGCAAAATGACACAAGAACAGAAAATCAAACACCACATGTTCTCACTCATAGGTGGGTGTTGAACAATGAGAACAGATGGACGCAGGGAGGAGAGCATCACACACTGGGGCCTGTTGGGGGGAAATAGGGGGGGAACAATGAGGGGTGGGGAGTTGGGGAGAGATAGCATAGGGAGAAATACCAGATATAGGTGATGGGGAGGACAGCAGCAAATCACACTGCCATGTGTGTACCTATGTAACAATCTTGCATGTTCCTCACTTGTACCCCAAAACCTAAAATGCAAAATAAAATAAAATGCAGACTCCCAGACTCCCAAAACTTCCTGAAATCAAAATCATGGCGATGGAAAATGGAACTTTGTTTTAAAAATGCTATCTTTCCAATTTACAAAGAAAAATATGTAGAATTACAGATTGAAGACTAAATTTTATATTGGAGATATTTCTGTTTACTGTTGTTTTGTTTGAGAAAAGAAGACACAGAAGGAAATGTGCACACAGCTCGAACTGAATTCCCTCTCTTCAAGGAAACTGGTTATTATACCCTGTTATGTGGAAAAAGTTAAGTGTGTGTTAATAGAAGTTCTATTTTCCTAAACACAGTTCTTTTCTATTGTTAGGTCTTTAGGAATTTCTTTCGAAAAGTGCTCTGGCACCTCTGGGGTGGAAGGTCTCATCCATGTTTAGCTACCAATGTGTGTATCCAAATTTGATAAGCATTAACCACAGTTATATTTCTTGTATTTAAGTTATCAATGTATTCAGTCTTATCTTATACTTTAGGGCAGAGCGCTTATAATTATTTTCTTCACAACAGAGAATCTTTGTATAAATTTAGCCTTGAATAGCTTCTCCTCCGCTCTAAAGTCTCCAGTACGTACTAGTTTCCATAGATACACATACAACCAACCTTTCTACTTCTGGGAACTGAATATGATTCAGCTATGCACCATCATTAGAAATGACAAATTTTGGTCTACCTTATCTATCTCCAAAGAATCCATCCAATACCCAAATTCACTTCCTTTTAAAAAGTACACCCTTACACCTCTCTGTAATCCTTAAAAAACACAGGGTCTGTGCTCTTATACCTATTGGACAATCTAATCTACGTCCTTTTATGGATCTCAAACTTCAAATGCCTAAATATTTTATCTGGGTTATATCCTCTGTTGCCCCTACTCCTTTCCTGAACACACACAACTTGTCAAATTCTTCTCCCTCTAACCTCACACACATTCATGTGCACAGATAACTGAACACACACATACACAAGAAATGCTTTTCATACCACATGAAGTTGAGTATGAAGAATAAAACTTAAAGTGAAAAAGCAGTATGTATTCATTTCTTTGTTTTAAATCTATGGTGAAAAATTCACACCCACACATGCATGTGTATACTCATAAACAAATTCTCCATAATGCTGTTCATTATACTCATATGTTCTAATGGCCTGTTTAGGTAAAAATGAAGAACTGGAACTTTAGAGCATACTTCTCATGCCCCAAAAGTAGTGAAAATAAAATAAATATGACACAGTATTTTACAGTGGTGAAAATAACTTTACACAGTGTACATCTTTCCACATTCTGTCAACACAAACTTCTGCCCTCACACTCCCTCCCACCCAGACAATTCACACATTTGTATTTCTTCACTCCTCCAATTCAGTGCTCATTCCAACTGCCTCTCTGTTAGTTGTTAACTTATTTCCTGAAATGAAGAAAATAGATTACTAGCTGTTAACATTCCAGAATATTTGCATTTTGCATGGAGTCACTTTAAGGATATGTGTGGTTTTGGATGGACACCAGGTCAGACAGCTTCTTAGACAAAACTTGACCCAGCTCCTTCTTATAGCGGTTGCCTCTTTGGACATGAATATACTGAGTTCTGTGTGTGTATCTGTCCCTTAATTAGCACCATTTCTTAATACAAAAAGATATTCATCTCTCCTAAACAAAAACATGTCAACTCTATGCTCATTTAATTGTGACTCTACACACACATTGACCTTGCCATAATCTTGTACATATGTGGAGCACTGTTATAGCTACCAGGTATGTAATGAGCACACATTCTGGTACTGATATTCGTAGTGGCATTGATCATGACCAAGTATTTGGAGCATGTCAGTTACATTGACTCTCCTTGGTCAGTAACTGGAAAAACCCAACTCAGACTGCCCTACACACACACACACACACACACACACACACACACACACGCACACACACACACAATTATTTGCTAAAATGACAGGTTTATATGGGTATCTAAGCTTCAAATTTGGGTTATTCTAATTTATAAAACCAGGACTTCATTTTGTTCAATTTCAGTCCTCTTAGCATGTGGCTTTAGTCTACGATTCTATGTGATGATTATTATTACTTTTTTTTTTTTTTTGCAACTGTAGACTATGGTGAACATTCCAATGAGCTAACTTTACCCAAAAAGATAATAAGCTTCTCTTATAAAAGACCCAAATAGGTCATAATGCTCATATCTGAATCCAATCACTAGTGCCAGAGAAAATAATCTGTGTTTGTTTCATGAATCCTATAGCCCTTGTCTATTCCTGGAGTTTGGAAGCAGAATTCGCTGTACATAAAATTTATAAATTAAAATTGGAGGATTATGTAATGACCCGAGAAGAATTTGTATGCTGTTTACTGGAAGAAGATTTCTTGAATATTGACGAACAAAGCTAATAGATGCCCATTGCATCCAAAGTGGTAAATTGGCATCCACGCTAGTACTAGGCCAAACCCATCTAAGGAAGACATTTCTGTCAATTCTGGACCCTTTACTATTGCCCTAACAATTTGTCTCATAATTCTCTTTAAGGAATCTCCAGTACACAACTAGCAGTTCATCAGAGCAAACATATGACATCTTTAATTAAGTTATTTATGATAGTATCTTTGGATAAAATTCTGCATTTGTGTTGATAACTCATTAATCTCCACACTCAAATGTACCTAAAGAATTCTTGAGTATTTGCTATTACACTTGCCTTTGCATCTTTCATATAAGACCAAACTTTCGGTTAAATGATATAAGTATTTAGGTGTTAAAGAGTCAAATGTCAGAAAGATGTAGCCAAACATGGAACTTTAGTTTTGATTTCCAATAATATGTGGCTAATCATAAGATGACAAAGTTTATATATATTTAGGTGCACATACAAAGGAAAAAAACATCTCAAATGATAGAAAATGATATATGGATAATATTTGATTGCTTGCATAGCTCTTAAAACTGTATAAAGACTTATATAATAATATACATCCTTATAATTTAACTTTGTGTCTTTAACATGTTACTATGCCTTCCACTGACTTAGAAATATATATTTGACATCCTGTCTTCCTATTTGAATAACCTTTATTTCTTTATCTTGCCTGATGGTCCTAGGCAGAACTTCCAATACTCTGTTGAATAGGAGTGGTGAGAGTGGGCATTCTTCCAGTTTTTGCCCATTCAGTATGATATTGGCTGTGGATTGGTCATAAATAGCTCTTATTATTTTGAGATATGATCCCTTGATACCTAATTTATTGACAGTTTTTAGCATAAAGGACTGTTGAATGTTGTCGAAGGCCTTCTCTGCATCTGTTGAGATAATCATGTGGTTTTTGTCTTTGGTTCTGTTTATGTGATGGATTACATTTACAGATTTGCAAATGTTGAACCAGCCTTGCATCCCTGGGATAAAGCCGACTTGATCATGATGGATAAGCTTTTTGAGGTGCTGTTGGATTTGGTATGCCAGTATTTTATTGAAGATTTTTGCATTAATGTTTCTCATGGATATTGGCCTGAAATTTTCTTTTTCAGTTGCATCTTTGCCAGGTTTTGATATCCGGATAATAGTGGTCTCATAAAATGAGTTAGGGAGAATTCCCTCCTTGTGTATTGTTTGGAATAGTTTCAGAAGGAATGGTATCATCTACTCTTTGTACCACTAGAATTCGGCTGTGAACTCATCTCGTCTTGGACTTTTTTTTTGGTTGGTAGGCTATTAATTGCCGCCTCAACTTCAGACCTTGTTATTGGTCTATTCAGGAATTCAGCTTCTTCCTGATTTAGTTTTGGGAAGGTATAGTGTCCAGGAATTTATCAATTTCTTCTAGATTTACTGGTTTGTTTGCATAGAGGTGTTTGTAGTCATCTCTGATGGTAGTTTATATTTCTGTGGGATTGGTGGTGATATCCCCTTTATCATTTTTTATTGCATCTGTTTGAATTTTCTCTTTTCTTTTTTATTAGTCTGGCTAGTGGTCTATCTACTTTGTTGATCTTTTCAAAATACAAGCTCCTGGATTTATTGATTTTAAGTATTTTTTGTCTCTCTCTCTCTCTTTCAGTTCTGCTTTGATCTTATTTATTGCCATCTGCTAGCTTTTGAATTTGTTTGGTCTTACTCCCCTAGTTCTTTTTTTTTTCCTGTGGCATCAAATTGGCCCTGTTTGCTGATGACATGATTATATATTTAGAAAACCCCATTGTCTGAGCTCAAAATCTCTTTAAGCAGATCAGCAACTTCAGCAAAGTCTCAGGATACAAAAATCAATGTGCAAAAATCGCAAGCATTCCTATACACCAAAACTAGACCAACAGAGAGCCAAATCATGAGTGAACTCTCATTCACAATTGCTACAAAGAGAATAGAATACCTAGAAATACAACTAACAAGGGATGTGAAGGACCTCTTCAAGGAGAACTACAAATCACTGCTCAAGGAAATAAGAGAGGACACAAACAGATGAAAAAACATTCCATGCTCATGGTTAGGAAGAATCAATATCGTGAAAATGGCCACACTGCCTAAAGTAATTTGTAGACTCAGTGCTATGCCCATCAAGCTACCAACGACTTTCTTCACAGAATTGTAAAAAACCACCTTCAACTTTACATGGAACCAAAAAAGAGCTCGCATAGCCAAGACAATTCTAAGCAAAACAAACAAACAAACAAACAAACAAAAAACAACAAAGCTGGAGGCATCACACTACCTGACTTCAAACTGTACTATAAGGCTACAGTAATCAAAACAGCATGGTACTGTTACCAAAACAGAGATATTGACCAATGGAACAGAACAGAGGCCTCAGAAAGAATTCCACACAACTACAACCATCTGATCTTTGACAAAACTGACGAAAGCAAGCAATGGGGAAAGGATTCCCTATTTAATAAATGGTGTTGGGAAAACTGGCTAGCCATATGCAGAAAGCTGAAACTGGATCCCTTCCTTACACCTTATACAAAAATTAATTCTAGATGGGTTAAAGATTTAAACATGAGGCCTTTCTTTATATATGGTTTTATTTCTTTATATAGTGGGAGTTGATAACATCATCTAATTAATTGACCATGCTTATCTATACACAGTATCAAGTACCTCTACAATATCATATTTAAATCACCTATTATTTTCTAGATAACAACCCACAGCTATTACAGGAAAAATGAATAGTTTAATATTAAATATATAATTATAGAAAACAGTATTTTAGGCTGGGCGCAGTGGCTTACACCTGTAATTCCAGCACTTTGGGAGGCCAAAGCAGGTGGATCACAGGTCAGGAGTTTGAGACTAGCCTGGCCAATATGGTAAAACCCCATCTCTACTTAAAACACAAAATAGCCAGCCGTGGTGTGGGTGCCTGTAGTCCCAGCTACTCAGGAGGCTGAGGCAGGAGAATCACTTGAACCTGGGAGGCAGAGTTTGCAGTGAGCAAAGATCAAGCCATTGCATCCCAGCCTGGGCAACAGAGCGAGACTCCGTGTCAAAAAAAAAAAAAAAAAAAAAAAAAAAAAAAAAAAAGAAGAAAACAGTATTTCTTGAGGCAGTTGGCAATTATTCTTTTTAATTGTTTTGTCAAAAGTAATAAATATCCAAAATAAAGAATAGGTAAAGATTTTGAATTACTATGTACAAATGCCAGCTCTTCTCTATTGTCATCTCAGGTAGATTCAATAGCTCTGACATCCATGTGGCTATAAGAATTTATGCAGGCACCAATTTATGATACTAAATGGTTGTACGGCAAATGAATACATTCATATATATATTCATCCAATATCTTGAGTTTCTTATTGGTTCAGAGACCTTTTATCTTTTTCTGTACTTTCAGTACTATTCAGCACATAACATTTTCTATCTAGATAAGAAATCAAAACACAAAGTAAGGTTTTTATCACACATTTGACAATACAGTGAAAAACAATCAAATTCTAAATCAAGCTGACCACTATTTGCAATTAGAATTCATCCTCAAATATCTAAATTTTGGTAAAGAGCATCATGATCTCAGTTTTGCAGGCATAAAGGGTTAGTATTAGTTTTCACTGTATCGGCCTTTTTACTCATTCCGCATGTGTCACTAAATTCTGCTGTACTTTCCTTTATGATATTTGCCAAATTTGGCCTTTGCAACTTCCTGATTTTATTTTTAGGCTTCCTGCTTTATTATCAGTTCTACGATATTACGCTGGCTTAATCTTAATGTCATCTAAAAACTGTTTTATCATATACCACTATTATTAAATATTTCTTTAATCACTTATTTTACATATGTATATTTATTTTAAAAATGTAAACGTGCTAATCAACTAGCTTGTAATAAACAATCTAAATAAAAGGAAATAATCAAAGTATAAGAAGAAAATAAATTTAAATAAGTTTGTGTCTGCATTAATGAATGTAAATACACACCTTATGGGAATGTAACATATTTTATGAGATAACTGATCTAAGTGATTGATTCCTTTTTAAAAATTTCTCCCAGTTTCCTGTGCACTTAGCACTCCAAAATCTTCTTAAAACACTACTTTCTGATCAGAAATCTATAATGGTTAAGCTCAATTTAGATTCTTCTGTGTGGGGATTTAAACATTTATCTGTTTATGTTCTTCTTTGTCAATCGAAATTTATTTCTCGTTTCATGCTCCTTACAGCACATACATATTACTCCTCTATGTTAGCAGCTCTTTTATTTCTCAATTGCTTTGCTCATTTTCTCCATTGTACTTTTACCTACATTGTTTCCACTGCCAATATCACCATAGTCACACCATTCCTATCTTAATCCTACACTATATCTCTTTCTTCTGATCCAGTTTTTTCCATCCTCAAAGCCTAAAGCAGTTTTTCAGAGATGTTTTCCTTAACATGTTAACAGAATTTAATCATGCTATAAAAATAAGAGTGCCTTAAGCACCCTTAAGGTACATCGCAGAAGGAAATGTCTTGATTGTATTTTCCATGAAAAATATCTGGACCACAGTCAAAATGTAGTCAGCATCCATTGACTATAGTCATAGGCCACCCCCCCACCCCCACAGGCATTAAGAAAGCCCAGTTTAACATATATGCCGCAGGTGGCAATCATGTCAAAGTAGGTTTGTATCTGTTATAACTAGTTACTAAATCAGTGAACCTACACACTATAGGTCCTTTATAAATGCTTATTCTTACAGTTGATAATTAATCTTCCTAGGATCTATCCTTGTTAACGACTTGATAACAATTCTAGCAGGGTCTTAAGCACTCTTAAAGTAGTATAGGCATTCTCAGTAATATAGTAATGCCAGTCACACTTCTTACTGTGGAATAAATGAACAAAAAAATCACTGGGTGTCTATCCAATCATTTCTATATTCTAATGCTTTATGGGAACTCTGTTTTTTCTGAATTACTCTCAGAAGCTTTTTGCTATCTGAGGAATACCACCATTTGTTTTTGTGGTATTTGGGACAAATATTACATCAGCCAAAATCCTGTTCTGTATACAAATGGCAACCTAGAGCAAAGGCAAATTTCTGGTATTAAAACACAATAATTTTATTCTACAATTTAATGAATAATTTTATTTTGAATTGGAACAGATGAGTAAAAAGAGAGAAGGAGATTCTTCTGGCTAATTTTTACATGTAAAAAGGTAAAATTTTCTTCATTTCTCTGAATATTCCTTTAGTGATGATTGTCATGCCAGTTGGCATAAAATTCCAGTTTTTAATTTTTGAATCTGTGGTGTTAATGTAATTATTACTTAGTCTGCTTTAAAAAATTTAAAAACAATGATAGAATTCTAGGCTTTTCTAAATAATTGTGTTAAATAATTCCTTTTGCTAATTTCATCAATTTGCTTATTCAAATGTCAAGACAGAAAGGTCTATGAGGCTGTTCTATAACTTTTAGGAAACTTTCCAGACTCTTAGCACAAGAGTAATGCTCCTATACACACTAGCTCAAGATAACCATCCCTCTAGTATCCCCCCAGATGTCTCATGCCTTGACTAACCTTTGTTCAGCAACTTTAATATAAATTATCAATGGTTTCTAGTCAGAATATCACTCTTTGCCTTGTCACTGGATGCTCTAGTTTTTTCTCTCTCTTTTTAAAAATTATACCTTAAGTTCTGGGGTACATGTGCAGAACATACCAGTTTGTTACATAGGTATACAGGTGCGATGGTGGTTTGCTGCATCCATCCCCCCCATCATCTACATTAGGTATTTCTCCTAATGTTAGCCCTCCCCAATCCTCCCACCCTCTGCTACTCCCCAGCCCCCAACCCTCCGACAGGCCCTGGTGTGTGAAGTTCCCCTCCCTGTGTCCCTGTGTTCTCATTGTTCAACACCCACTTATGAGTGAGAACATGCAGTGTTTGGTTTTCTGTCCTTGTGTCAGTTTGCTGAGAATGATGGTTTCCAGCTTCATGAGCACTCTAGTTTTTTCTTAGGAAAATACATTTACAGTCATATGCCACACAATAATGTTGTGATTAGTGATGGACCCTATATACTACAATGGAGCTGAAAAATTCCCATTGTCTAGTGACATTGTTGCTGTCATAAAATCATTGCACAGTTACTACATTTTTGATAAGCTGAATGCAGCCTAAGTGTATAGTGTTCATAAAATCTACAGTAGTGTACAGTTATAATCCAGGCCTTTACATTCACTCACTGCTCCCTCACTGACACCAACACAGCTTCCACTCCTGCAAGCTCCATTCATGGGACTTTACTGCTATGGTTGTACCATTTTTTATTTTTAATACCTTATCTTTTAAATCTTTAATATTATATTTTTACTATACCTTTTCCATGTTTCGATATGTATAGATACACAAATACATACCATTGTGTTACAATTGACTATAGCATTCAGTACAGTAACATAGGTGTGTAGCCTAGGAGCAATAGGCTATATCATATAGCCTAGATGTGTAGTGGGCTATGCTATCTAAGCTTGTGTAAGCATGCACTGTGATATGGCACAATGATTAAATCAGCTAATGATGCATTTCTCAGAATGTGCCCTTGTTAAGCCATGCATGCAACCATATTTAATTTTACAATTTCTTCTTTAGCCAATGTCAAAAAGCTACTCTGTCTAGATAATCTTGAATTTTTTGCTCAGCAGAGAGATCGTTCAGTCTTTGCTCTGGAGGGGTATTAGGCCTTAAATTCAGAGGGTTTTCTAGTAAGTTAAAATGAAGTTAATAATAAACATAACTTTTAAACTTTCTGTTATTTTTCTTTATTTTGGTACTGGGTTTTCAACATCTTAAACAGAACTTGTGAATGTTTTATATTAGTAAGATTATAAGTTCTGTTTGATGATACTACAGCCTAGTGGTCCTCAAAGTGTGATCTGGTCCGCTTTCAAGGGGTCAATGGAATTAGTGCCATTTTCATAATTAAATTATTATTTTTCATTTTTACTATCACTCTTTCACAAGTATATAGCCAAATTCCCCAAGAGCTACATAACATATATTATTGCAATAGATTGAATACAGAAGAGAAATAATAATTGAATAAAGTTATATTTTTAAAAGGCCACTCTGTTTACTATTTTTAGTGTAAAAATATGTTTTATAAAATTGTTTATTGTGTTAAAATGTAATGAGTTTATCTTTTTCATACAAAGTAAACTATTAAAAATATATGTATTTAATTTTCCAGTTTTAATATTGACTATAATAAATAAAAATAAGTATAACACATACAAGCTAAAGATCTTGGGCATGCAAGAATTTTTAAGAATGTAAAACTGTTCTCAGAAGAAAATTTGAGCACTACTACTCTTGTATACAATATCAATTGCATCGCTAATTGATAAATACTTCTACTAAGTAACAGTTTTTCTTTGCAACTGAAATGAGAGGCAGAGTGACTAAGTTCCAAAAACTGATTAGTGTTCAGGTTATCAAAATAACACAGAAATAACAATTCTAATTGATCTTTTCTCCAGCAAATTACAATGGGTTAGTAACAGGGTATACAATATAGTTTAATAAAGAAACAGTGGCATGCAAACTTAGGCTAATTATGTAAACACAGAAAATTCATTTGCAAATCAGTGATAAAGAAGAATTAGAGTTAATAAATACTCCTCAGTAGCATCTAAATAAACACATGAAGTTAATCTAATGGCTGTTCCTTTAAGAAATAAATAGCACTAGAATTCTTTAATCTAGGGCTACACAGTTACACAGAGGAAAACCCATCCCCCTAAGCACTAAAAACCGTGCTTACTTTCTGATGAAGCCTCTTCATTCAGGTAACTCATATGTCTTTTCAAATTAGATGTATTTGGAGCATAGCAGAACAATGACTTACAACTCAAATTTCACTTATTCAATTTGTCAGCAACTTCAGGAAGTAGTCAATATATCAGCCCCTTTTGCATCTGTTAGTCTGATATTTCCTGACAGTCTCATACTGAAGCTTAGTTCCTGAACATTTAGAAACCTAGGCCAGCATAACATGCCAGCCATATACATGTCATTATTATGTTAGGAATAGCATCTTGTAAACAGAAAGTCCAAATTCTGAGTGTGGAATAATGAAGTTATTTACAAAGAAAATACGTGTGTCTTAGAAAGGGGAACAGATTATTTTTATATAGAATTAAAGCAGTTGTAAGTAGAAACAAAAAAGTCTCATCTTTAAATTTTCCACAGCAGGATCTGTCATTTTACACAAGTTGCTTCTCATACGAATAATGCAGTAGACATGTTGTGAAAGATTTGCATGGGTTATCTATTTTTGTAAAAATTCTCAGTTACTAAGTAAGAAGAAAAAATATGATTGTGAAAATTTTAAAGTTAAAATGTGTATGTATTACATGGCTACCATTAAATATGATAAAAGTAGAAGGGAATATGAAAACAGTAATGGGAATTGGTAAAAAGACCAAATATTTCTGTGGTATTGCTGAAAACTAAATCTTAAACTATTTTTTAAAACACAGTTCAGGAAGAATTCACTGAGCCCAGAGCTTGATGTTTTAGATTGAGTATGTATTCTGGAATTGAATGTTTGAGGTGAAAATCTCAGGTCAGCAATGTTACAAGTAGGGCAACTATCACAAATTCTTACTATCAATATTTTCCATCCTCCCTCCTTCCTTCTTCCTAATCCTTAGCATCTTCTCTTTCCTTTATTGGTACACTGGAATTATAACATGGAGTCACCTGGGTATCAAATACATTCATTATTCATGAATACCAGCATCATTTTCATTTTGTCTTCCTACCTGTCTTCCTTCTTGCCTTCCTCCATTCATTTTTTCTTCTAATCATGTAGGGTTGCACTATTTTAGTCTTCTTATCTTCATTTTCTTGATTTGCTAAAACAAAAATACTAACACCTGCCTTAAAGATATGCTATGCTATGATTATTGTACTGGCTAAGTAAAATTTTGCTTCCTGTCTTTCTGTCAGCTGGCTGATGTGCCTGAGGAAGGTGTCAATGCTGACAGAGTTGGGTACAATGAATAAGTTTACAGTCTTCTAAGCTACCGTTGAAATTGGTCACCAGGGGCTTACTGAGCTGATCCTTTCCTCTCTTAATAGCTGATTTGCTTGATTTGCTTAGCCCTTTCCAACTCAATTGCAAAATACTTACCTTTGAAAAAGATGACGGCAAAATAAAATCTGGAATAAGAATTTCTATTTTTTGCCCAGCTAAACATCTGTTTCCCATTAGTTACTGATGTCCACGATTTTAAAGCAGTTGCTTGATATCATTCTCTAAATTATCACAAATTTCAGCTAATCATGGTTTCCATTAATATTCTGCTACAGATATTATATGCATATGTCCAAAGCAGAAATCATCATAAGGATGCAATAAATGTATTTTGCAAAATGGGTTTATTATGGATAAGGAGTCCTTTGATTAGTACTTTGTTCTCGAAAAATATCTAGATATAGTTTTTTTTTTTCTTCACGTTATTTGACTTTTGTGTGTGTGAAGAATTTTCAAAATTTATCTCCAGTTTTATGAGTATACAAGTGGCAATCAAATGGGAACAGCAATGACCACCCTTATGTCCTGGATACTGCTCTGCTTGCTGATATTAAGATCATTACCAACCCCTCAAAGTGCCATCATTATATCTCTTTCTACTGACTATGCCAGCAGCAATCTGTGCAAGCAGATTGGCTTAGAATATCCACCCTCATTTTCAGGCTTCATGGAAACCTGAAGAGAGTGGGATCCCTTTACTGAGCACAGGTGCCCTCTTTGGCCCTTTCTATTTAATTGATTATTATCTACCTACCTGCATATAATTGAGAATGAAATTCGAAATGAAACAATACATGAAAATGGTTTCATTGAGTATATATTTATTTGTAAATTCTTTATCAACATCTATAAGAGAGCTCATTTGAAAGATTTTTGTTTTAAATCTAACATGGGTTAGAATGACAAAATGATAACGTCTCATATTTCCATTTTTATTATTTTTTTGCCACAGTGCTACAAAGTATCCCTCATGCTATATCAGTTGAATTCTAACAAGTATATTCTAATTTCATCCCTATCATTTTTTGTCAGGAACTAATTCTAATAGTCACTCATTCCTTTTACGAGGCATAATCTTTATTCTTTGTACTATGTTTTAAATCAGGCAAGAAAAAGAAATAAAGGGCATTCAAATAGGAAAGGAGGAAGTCAAATTGTCTCTATTTGCAGACGACATGATTGTATATCTAGAAGACCCCATCATCTCAGCCCCAAACCTCCTGAAACTGATAAGCAAGTTCAGCAAAGTCTCAGGATACAAAATCAATGTGCAAAAATCACATGCATTCCTATACACCAGTAACAGACTTAAAGAGAGCCAAATCAAGAACAAACTTCCATTCACAATTGCCACAAAGAGAATAAAATACCTAGGAATACAACTAACAAGGAATGTAAAGGACCTCTTCAAGGAGAACTACAAGCCACTGCTCAACGAAATAAGAGAGGACACAAACAGATGGAGAAACATCCCATGTTCATGGTTAGGAAGAATCAATATCGTGAAAATGGCCATACTGCCCAAAGTAATTTACAGATTCAATGCTATCCCCATCAAGCTACCAATGACCTTCTTTGCAGAACTGGAAAAAACCACCTTAAACTTCATATGGAACCAAAAGAGAGCCCGCATAGCCAAGTCAATTCTAAGCAAAAAGAACAAAGCGGGGGGCATCACACTACCAGACTTCAAACTATACTACAAGGCTACAGTAATCAAAACAGCATGGTACTGGTACCAAAACAGAGATATAGACCAATGGAACAGAACAGAGGTCTCGGAGGCAACACAACATATCTACAACCATCTGATCTTTGACAAACCAGACAAAAACAAGCAATGGGGAAAGGATTCCCTGTTCAATAAATGGTGTTGGGAAAGCTGGCTAGCCATGTGCAGAAAGCAGAAACTGGACCCCTTCCTGACACCTTACACTAAAATTAGCTCCAGATGGATTAAAGACTTAAACATAAGACCTAACACCATAAAAACCCTAGAAGAAAATCTAGGCAAAACCATTCAGGATGTAGGTGTAGGCAAGGACTTCATGACCAAAATGCCAAATGCATTGACAACAAAAGCCAAAATAGACAAATGGGACCTAATCAAACTCCACAGCTTCTGCACAGCAAAAGAAACAATCATTAGAGTGAATCGGCAACCAAGAGATTGGGAAAAAATTTTTGCAGTTTACCCATCTGACAAAGGGCTGATATCCGTAATTTACAAAGAACTAAAGCAGATTTACAAGAAAAAAACTAACAAGCCCATTCAAAAGTGGGCAAAGGATATGAACAGACACTTCTCAAAAGAAGACATACGTGAGGCCAACAAACATATGAAAAAATGCTCATCATCACTGGTCATCAGAGAAATGCAAATCAAAACTACACTGAGATACCATCTCACGCCGGTTACAATGGCGATCATTAAAAAATCTGGAGACAACAGATGCTGGAGAGGATGTGGAGAAATAGGAACACTTTTGCACTGTTGGTGGGAGTGTAAATTAGTGCAACCATTGTGGAAGACAGTGTGGTGATTCCTCAAGGACCTAGAAATAGAAATTCCATTTGACCCAGCAATCCCATTACTGGGTATATATCCAAAGGATTACAAATCGTTCTACTATAAGGACACGTGTACACGAATGTTCATTGCAGCACTGTTTACAATAGCAAAGACCTGGAACCAACCCAAATGCCCATCGACGATAGACTGGATAGGGAAAATGTGGCACATATACACCATGGAATATTATGCAGCCATCAGAAACGATGAGTTTGGGTCCTTTGTAGGGACATGGATGAACCTGGAAACCATCATTCTCAGCAAACTGACAGAAGAGCAGAAGATCAAACACCACATGTTCTCACTCATAGGCGGGTGTTGAACAATGAGAACACATGGACACAGGGAGGGGAGCACTACACACTGGGGTCAGTTGGGGGGAAATAGGGGAGGGAGGGTGGGGGGTGGGAAGCTGGGGAGAGATAGCAAGGGGAGAAATGCCAGATGTAGGTGATGGGGAGGAAGGCAGCAAATCACACTGCCACGTGTGTTCCTATGCAACAATTTTGCATGTTCTTCACATGTACCCCAAAATGTAAAATGCAATAAAATAAATAAATGGGAAAAAAAAATCTCAAGTAATAAATATGATTAAATATATAAAAGCCCTGTGCTTCCTCTATTTATCCATAATTCACATCCTCACTTCTAAAATTTGTGTTTCTATAGAGTTCCTAATAAATTATGATAATGATTCTATTGTTTGAAGTAAGAAACATCAAATAAAAAAGAAATCAAAGACATACGTTTAAAATGCAAGATGTTAACCTGTCCTTACTGACAAAAAATATGTATTCATATTCACACACACGTGCAACATACACACATAGAGACCCCCCCCACTGCGACATACACACACAAACACAACCACTGGAACAAACAAGTGAGAGTATCAAAGTTGCAGGATACAAGGCTAATACATTAAAATAAGTTATTGTTTAAATACTACCAAGTAACAATTTGAAAACCCCAAATCATGTAAAAAATAATGAAACATTTAGAAACAAATTTAACAAAAGGAGTGCAAGACTTGCACACTGAAACTACAATATATTGCTTAAAGATGCTTTAAATTAGTGGAGGGATATTTAATTTTTCCATCTGTGTATATAAATTCACAGATGGGAAAACTCAATATGGTTAATAATTCTTCCTAATTGATTACTATATTCAGCACATTATTTATTAAAAACTAAAGCAGGCTTTACTTGTTGTTATTGCTGTTATTTAGATTGGCAAGCTGAATTTAAAATGTATGTGGATTAATTAAAACAACAGTGAAACATCAATATAAAACCTATTACAATGGCCAAAACCTAAAAGACTGAAAACATCAAATGCTGCTGAGAATTTTGAGCAACAGAAATCCTCATTCATTTTTGGTAGAAATGCAAAACCATACAGTCACTTCAGAAGACAGTTTGGCAGTTTCTTCCAAAATAAACATATTCTTACCATAAAAGCTGGCAATTTCATACCTTGGCATTTACCCAAATAAGTTAAAAACTTATGTTCACAAAAAACCTGAATATGGATATGTATAACACATTTATTCCTAATTGCCAAAACTTGGGAGCAACGAAGATCTCTTTTAGCAGGGAATGTATAAATGAGCTGGTATACATCTAGGCAATAGAACATTATTCAGTGCTAAAATGAAATGAGCTATCAAGCCATGAAAAGACACAAAGGAAACTTAAATACATATTTCTAAGTGAAAGAAATTGATCTGAAAATGTGCATATGGTATGATTCCAACTATATGACATTCTGGAAAAGAGAAAATGATTAAGAGAGCAAAAAGATCTGTGGTTGCCAGTTGTTAGGAGGAGACAGGGATAAATAAGCAGAGCAAAGAGAATTTTGGATATCAAGAATTTTCTGTAAGATACGATGTTGATAGATACATATAAATTTAGTCCAAACTCCTAGAATGTACAACACCAAGAATTAACCCTATCCTATCAACATTAGATGATAGTGATGTATCAATATAGATTTATCAACTGTAAAACAGTTTACCACTCTGGTGGGAAATTTGATAATGGGGAAGGTTTATGTATGTGGGTGGCATTCGGTATATGGGAAATATATATGGGAAATATATTTACCTTCATTGCTGAAGCTTGCTGTGAACTTAAAACTGCTCTAAAGTTAAGCTCTAATTTTTTTTGAGGTCTTTATTCTGTACCATTGGTCTAATCAGAGCAAAAAGGTAACCTGCAGAATGGAAGAAAATTTTTGCAATCTACCCATCTGAAAAATGTCTAATATCAAAAATTTACAAGAAACTTAAACAAATTTACAAGAAAAAACAACCACTTCAAAAATTGGGCAAAGGACATGAACAGAAATTTCTCAAAAGAACACATTTTCGCAGCCAACAAACATATTAAAAAAGCTCAACATCGTCCTGGCAGAGTCACCAAAAATAAAAAAAATAAAAAAAAAAAAAAGAAGCTCAACATCACTAATGACTAAAGAAATGCAAATCAAAACAAAACCACAATGAAATATCATCCTACACCAGTCAGAATGGCAATTATTAAAAAGTCAAAATAACAGATGCTGATGAGGTTATGGAGGAAAGGAAACTCTTATACACTGTTGGTGGGAATGTAAATTAGTTTAACCATTGTGTAAGACAGTATGGCGATTCCTTAAGGATCTAGAACCAGAAATACCATTTGACTGTAGGAAGCCAGCCCCCACATACTGCCCATGGATTCCCCGAATTCGGTGATGACAAAAGAATGAGAAAAAGACAGGTTAGGAATGCATAGTGGGACCAAGAGGCCAGTGCATAAACTGGAGGCTGCAGAGGCCCCAAGCTCTGATCTTCCACAGTATTTATTGGTTACAAACACTTTGACCTATATGGTAGGCTGTGGAGTGATGGTGGGGAGAGGGTGATGAGATGAATCAGTGAGCCAGAATTGAATCAGCGAGCCAGAAATGGTGTGTCATTCCAAAGATTGATAACAGTGGCAGTTTGGGAGTTTCACAAAACAAGAACGTGTGGTTATCTTTAGCTTATTATCTATGTGCAGCTAGTGGAACACAGGCCTCACAAGAAGCCTACAAGTCTGGTTATGTTTTAGTGCTATGCAGGGGTTTTACGTCATTGAGCACAATGTTTATGGTAACAGGGCCTAGGTCACCCTGCACGAGAACATGAGGCATGGAGAAGTTTGCCTGCCCAGAGCCTCCTGCAGTTTGCAGCGGTTTGTTGTTCCCAGTTTATATGTTACTCATAACCAATTTATGTAGGCATTCTGTAAGTCCTTTCTCCTTTACTGCTTCCCCCAACATTTGACCCAGCAATTCTATTACTGGGTATATACCCAAAGGAATATAAATCATTCTATTATAAAGGTACATGCACATGTATGTTTATTGCAGCACTATTCACAATAGCAAAGACATGAAACCAACCCAAATGCTCATCAATGATAGACTGGATGAAGAAAATGTGGTACATATACACCATGGAATATTATCCAGCACTAAAAAGAAATTAGATCATGTCCTTTGCAGGGACATGGATGAAGCTGGAAGCCATCATACTCAGCAAACTAGCACAGTAACAGAAAACCAAACACTGCATGTTCTCACTCATATGCATTGGACAATGGGAACACATGGACACAGGGAGGGGAAAAACACAAACTTGGACCTGCTTAGGGAAGTTATGGGAGGGAGAGCATCAGGACAAATAGCTAATGCATGTAGACCTGAACGCCTATGTGATGCCTCGATCGGTGCAGCAAACCACTATGGCACATGTTTACCAATGTAAAAAACCTTCACGTTGTGCACATGTATCTCAGAACTGAAAGTAAAATTTTTTAAAAGGGAGAAATAATGTATCTACCTAAGAACACAACATATATGTAAATTTTCATAGCAGCATTTTTTTTCATTATACCCACAAATTGAATACACGCCAACAATGAGATGAGAGTAAGAACAATGTTTTGTATGTATGTGTACAATGGAAGGCTATTGAACACTATAAACAAATGAAATGCTGGTACACGCTTCCTTCATAGATGAATGCAAAAATATTGTGTAAGTGAAGGATTCTATATGTAATTTACATAATATGCCCAATAATAGGAAATAATTTGGGGCACAAATCAGAATTATGTTTTCTTAAATATATTTTTAGTGGTTGTTAATTTCATTTTTGATTCAGGGGGTACATATACAGGTTTGTTACTTGTATAACAAACTAGAGTACAAATGATTCCACCACCCAGGTACTAAGCCTAGTACCCAACAGTTATTTTTTCAACTTTTGCCCCACTCCCTCCCTTCCCCTTCTAGTAGTCTCCAGTTTGTGTTGCTGCCATCTTTATGTTTCTCAGTATGCAATGTTTAGCTCCCACTTATAATTGAGAACATATAGTATTTGGTTTCATGTTTCTGCATTACTTTGCTTAGAATAATGGCTTCCAGTTGCATCCATGTTATTGCCAAGGACATAATTTTCTTCCTTTTTGTGGTTGTGTGGTATTCCATGATGTATATGTACATCTTATTTATTCAATCCACCATTGATGAGCACCTAGGCTGATTCCAAGGCTTTGCTATTGTGAATAGTGCTGCAATATGAGTGCATGTATTTTTTTGGTAGAACAATTTGTTCTCTTTTTGATATATACCCAGTAAGGGGATTTCTGGGTCTAATAACAGTTATGTTTTAAGTTCTTTGAGTAATCTCTGAACTGCTTTTCATGGTGAATGAACTAGTTTACATTCCCACCAAGAGCGGGAAAAGTGTTCACTTTTCTCCACAGCTTTGCTAGCATCAGATCTGTGTTTGCCTGGGACAAAGCAGGTTAGTTATTTCTTGGAAGCAATGGAGACACAGGCATTGTGTAAATACAGCCATTGCAAATGGGAGAAATTGGCCAAAACAAAGGGGTTACGGGCCCAATGCAAGTCCGAAATCCCATAGAAAAGTCAAATGTTAACATTCCAAAATGATATCTTTTGACTCCATGTCTTGCATCTGTGTCATGCTGATGCAAGTGGTTGCTTTCCATGGTCCTGGTCAACTCCACCCTGGAAGCTCTGCTGGGTACAGCAACCCGGCTGCTTTCATGGGCTGGTGTGGAGTGTGACTTTTCTAGGTGCACGGTGCAAGCTGTCGATGAATCTACCATTCTGGGGTTCGGAAGATGGTGGGCCTTTTCTCACAGCTCCATTACGTAGTGCCCCAGTAGGGACTCTGTGTGAGGGCTTTGACCCTACATTTTCCTTCTGCACTGCCCTAGCAGAGGTTCTCCATGAGGGCCCTGCTCCTCCAGCAAACTTTTGCCTGGGCATCCAGGTGTTTCCTTACATCTTCTGAAATCTAAGCAGAGGTTCCCAAACCTCAATTCTTCTGTGCATCTGCAGGCTCAACACCACATGTAAGCTGCCAAAGTCTGGGGCTTCCGCCCTCTGAAGCCAAAGCCTGAGCTGTATGTTGGCCCCTTTCAACCATGGTTGAAGCAGCTGAGACACAGGGCACCAAGTCCCCAGGTTGCACACAGCACAGAGACCCTGAGCCCAGTCAACAAAACCACTTTTTCCTCCTGGACCTCCTGGCTTGTGATGGAAGGGGCTGATAGGAAGGTCTCTGACATGGCCTGGAGACATTTTACCATAGTCTTTGGGGTTAACATTATGCTCCTTAATACATATGTAAATTTCTGCAGCAGGCTTGAATTTCTCCCCCCAAAATGAGTTTTCTTTTATACTGCATTATCAGGCTGCAAATTTTCTGAACTTTTATGCTGTTTCCCTTTTAAAACTGAATGCTGTTAACAGTACCCAAGTCAACTCTTGAATGCTTTGCTACTTAGAAATTTCTTCTGCCAGATACCCTAAATTCTCTCTCTCAAATTCTACACTTCACAGATCTCTAGGGTGGGGCAAAATGCCGCCAGCATCTTTGCTAAAACATAACAAGAGGCACTTTTGCTCCAGTTCCCAAGTTCCTCATCTCCATCTGAGACTATCTCACCCTGGATTTTATTGTCCATATCACTATCAGCATTTTGAGCAAAGCCATTCAAAAAGTCTCTAGGAAGTTTCAAATTTTCCCACATTTTTCTGTCTTCTTCTGAGCCCTTCAAACTGTTCCAGTCTCTGCCTATTACCCGCTTCCCAAATTGCTTCCACATTTTCAGGTATCTTTTCAGCATGCACCCCTCTACTAGTAACAATTTACCTTATTAGTCTGTTTTTACGCTGCTGATAAAGACATATCTGAGACTGGGCAATTTACAAAAGAAAGAGGTTTAATTGGAATCACAATTCCATATAGCTGGGGAAGGTCTCACAATCATGGCAGACGGAAAAAGGCACTTCTTACATGGTGGCAGCAAGAGAGAATGAGGAAGAAGCAAAAGTGGAAACCCCTGATGAACCCATCAGATCTTGCGAGACTTACTATCATGAGAATAACATTTGAAAGACTGGCCCCCATGATTCAATTACCTACTCCTGGGTCCCTCCCACAATTCTTGGAAATTCTGAGAGTTACAATTCAAGTTGAGATTTGGGTGGGGACACAGCCAAACCTCATCAGGAGCTGTAGGCCCATTTTGGCTTCAGGCTTCAAGGGATATTGGCGCTTCCTAGGAAAAATATTAGAGTTATTAAGATGGATTTTTACTGATTGGTACAGGGGCCAACCAGTAGTTTACACGGTCTGCAAACAAAGAACATCATGGAGTGGAGGTATCCCATACCTCTAGAATTTGTTGTTAAATGAAGGATTTTAGAGGATTGGCATTTTTGGTGGCAGGAGCTAGTAATGTTAATACTGGGCAAGTGTTTTGGGGGAATTGAAAGCTAGTTTGGAGTCATTATGCTCCTTCTAAGAAGGTTGGTGGACAGCTTGGTAGAACCAGGCAAGAGTGAGTGAAAACATGTTTCTCCAGAGTACATAACAAGGGGGAGGTGAAGCATCCCTGATGTGGCTGGATGTCTATGTTGGTGTGGAGGATCAAAGACTAAAAGGTAGGTCCAGAAAAACTAATTAGGGCTGAATAAGTAGCTCCTATGCTGATGACAAACTCAGTCGAATTCCCTGCCACATTTAGGTTTACTCGAGGCTCAGTCATAGAGATGGTTAATACAGGAGCCTGGATGGCATCTGGGTCCTATCAGTTATCTCTTTCTGCTTTCTCAGTCTTACTAGCTTCCTTGTAGTTGAGGAACAGAGTTAGGGGCATTTGCTGTTGCTGTTCTCCCAAATTAGCTCATAATTGAGGTTGTTGGTAGTGGGATGACTCTCCCACGTGTGGGAGAAAGGGGCAGACCCATTTCCAATGCCTGGCTTGTTTGCAGTGTGTACAGGGGCCAGTCAGTAGTCCCTGAGTGCCAGAAGATGGCTGGGGAGGGTTTTGACAGTTCTGGTATTAATGATCTTAAAGGCCATGTCCAGCAAAGTGGGGAGTGGAATTTGTTGTCTTTGGCCTAGTCTCCAGGGTTTATGCCTAATATCTGAAGAAGCCTGGCTGATAAAATGAAGAGTCAAATTAGTGAGGCCTTCTGAGCTCTCAGGGTTCATATTAGCATATTTTCTCATGGCTTCAGCCAGCTTATAGTGAAACAGAGCTGAGTTTTCATTTGACCCCTTTTTACCTCTCTTAGTTCGGCATAGTTGACTGGTCCTATGGCAGCCTTTTTCATGCTTTCAATTAAACAAGTAGTCATATAATTAAGGCATTCCCTGCCAATGTTTCCCTCCTGGTAGCCCTATCTAGAATCAACATCAGGAACTGCTGTTCTACCCAGGCCAGACTACTGAGGATTGTGGGAAAGAACCTCATATGGCCATTCTTGAGTGAGGGACCAAATGGAGGGCTTTTCTTCATGAGTACAACTGGAGGTAAAGATAATATAAATGTTCTGCCACATGTGTTCAAAGGAAATAATAAGTCCTTTGAATTCTTTTATGAAACGGGAAAGCATCCTGCTTAAGGAAGCCAAGCTTAGCTTCTATCTGAGAGAGGTTGGACATTAGGAAAGGAACATGGAGTCTGATGGTTCCTCAATCCCCATTTGCCATTTCTCAGAGCAGCAAAACCTTGTCTGGGGCTGCAGTGGGATCATAAGTGGCCTTCATTTGATCTAGCACGTGAAGGGAAGAAGCATCCCTAATAAAAGGAGGAAGCACTAGAAAATGGCATCCAAAGTTGGGATGTTGGAGGAAAGTGAGGGAGAAGGAGCAGATGTAGTAAGTACAGTTTAACGTAAAGGTGATTTGTCAGGGAAAGAAGGAGGTTGAGAAGGGGTAGCCTCAACCAGTCCAGCCAGTTTGGGAGAGTGGAAGAGGGTAGAGGGAGGGTCTTTTAGAATGTCAGGAGAGTCAGGGGGGCTAGAGAATTTAGCTAAGCATATTTGCCAGGTTTGCTAGAGATCGACATCCCAAGAGAGAGTCATGACAGCCTGGACATAAGCAAATTCAGAAGAGTTGTAACATAGCAAATTAGTGGCAAAAGAGCATTAGAATCTAAGTCCGATTCAGACTCCAGGTTAATTGATCCGGGAGGTTATACAGAGGCCAAACCACATTACACAGGATAATTACGCATTTCTTTTTGAGAGTCTGGGGGCCAAATTTATCCCAATGTTTGGGATGCAAACCAGAGGTTAGTCTAAAGAAATAGACAGGGTTTTTTCTCATGGTGGAACTGGGAAACATCCTACCACCTGGGGCTAATGTCTGCTGGGAACACGTGCCACACTTTCTATAGGGGTGTCCCACAAGAGAATAAGTTTAACTCATGTCTGCTGAGGGACTCTGAGATGTACTTTCCAAAGGGGAATCCCACCTATTGGAAGAATCTCCTAGTGCTGGGGCTGACAGCACTGGGGCCTTACACTGGATGGCCACTCCATTTATTAGGAACAAGGGAGAAGGGGGAACTTATCCTGGAACCAGCTTAAAAGAGGGAACAGGAATGGGAAAATGACTATGAGGCCACTTTAAATCACCTGACGTGGGAACTTCTGAAGCAGGAAGCCTGACTATATTCACAGCAGAACTAGAGTAAGAGGGAGAGAGAGTCTAATTCACCCAAAATGTATGTAGATTTGCCCTAGATGAGCTGCCACTGGTAACTGAACCACACCTGGGAATTGGGGACCTCTGACCAGAAAGGATAGGAGAGTTTTCCTCCCTTCTGGGCCAGGCAGCTAGCCCTGTTTACTTCCTAGCCTTCAGGCAACGCCCTAGAGCAGCATGAACCATATACTGTCAATTACCAGAGGGCTACTGGAGACTGGCTGCTGGCATGCTGAAAAAGGAAAGTCAACTTAGGTCCCTGACCTAAGTGGATGGTGGTGGTAAGGCACTTCTGCATGAACACATTTCTGCTTCACCAGGTATAGCCCTGGCCTGAAACCTTCAGTTGTCCTGTCCTGTCCACTAAATGCCCCTAATAGAAAGGGAGTGAGTGGGGAGAGTGTTCCTGTAGGGAGAGATTTCTCATAGGGAAAGAGGTCTCCATAAAGGCCACCAAAATGCTGTAATCAACAACTGTCTGAGGCCAGCACACAGATGGTAAAAGAACTGACCAAGACAAAAATGAGTCTAGAAAGACAGAGATGTATTGCATTATTTCGAGGAAAGCCAGAGATGTATTGCAAGAAAGCAATGGGCAAGACAGCAGAGGGAAGGCTTTCTGCAAAGAGGCAGAGGTTGGAGGAAAATTGTATAACATTGTGCTGCTTAGGCTGAATGCTTGCAGATGGGATGCCTGAGTACAGGTGGGGTGTGAGCTGGGTGCTTGTAACAGGATGATTGGAAACTGGTGAGTTGTTTGCAGTTGAAGCCATTTCTCAGAACATTTGCTCCTCTGTACCCCCTTTTTTTCTGTTTCTGGCAGCGAAGCTCATTTTCCAATACATCGATAAAGGTTATACACACACACACACACACACACACACACACGAAGAAAATGAAGCTTCCTGAACAAGACATGTGACTCTTGACAAATAAGTCTCTATTTACTTTCCAGGTCACTATTTCCCTTCTTTTGCCCTGTACTCATTGTTACAATAATAATGGACTTAAACTAATTTCCATTATGCACATACTATGATTTTAGGGGTCTGTATACCTTTATCTTCTTATGCCAAATGCTAAGTATTAATAATTTTTGAAAGCAAGTTTATTAGAAAAGCAAAGAACCAAAAAAAATGGCTATTCCATAGGCAAAGCAGCCTTAATATTGTTAACTTGTTCTTACTACCCAAAGTGATTTATAGACTCAATACAATCACTATCAAAATTCCAATAGCGTTTTTCACAAAAGTAAAAAAAAAAAATTCTAGAATTCATATGAAAATACAAAAGACTTCAAATAGCCTAAGCAATCTTGAGAAAAAAGAACAAAGCTAGAGGTATCACACAATTTGATTTCAAAATATATTACCAAGCTATAGTCGTCAAAACAGTATGGTACTGGCATAAAAACAGAATTATAGACCAATGGAACCTAATAGCGAGAATAGAAATAAATCTGCATATTTACTGTTGATTGTTCTTCAACAAAGAAGTCAAGAGCACATAATAAGGAAAAGACAATCTCTTCAACCAATGGTGTTGAGAAAACTACATAACCACATGAAAATAATGAAATTTTACCTTATTTCAACCTGTATAAAAAAATCAACCTAATGTTAATTAAAGAATACTAAGTAAATTGGCTTTCCCATCATAGCACTTTTAACCATCCTTTCATATTCAGCCCATCATTACCTCCTATAAGATTATCTCTATGATACCACTGTCTAAGGCAAACACTTGTTTTGGAGCTCCTATGATGCTGTATTTAGTTTTCTATCATTGTATGTAGTACATGGAAACAGCTGGTTCTCAATGGTTATCATTCCATCTTAAAGTAAGCAACCCGTATTTCTTTTCTGTTTGCATTTCCAGTCTCTGAACAGATTCATGGCACATAGGATATGCTATCTTAATGTTTAATGGATAAATAAGTTAATGAATGATTCCAAGAGCATGGCTAGAGCAATAGGCAATGACAAATTATATTTCAATATGAAGAGGAAAGTGGTTTGTGGTTTCAAATGGAAACTAAAATGTCATATTCTTATTTGTACTCAATCCTCAAGACAGTCATTTACCATTCATTCTGTGGACATAGCAAAACGTCTCTGATAGAGAACTGTGTGCTATGGCAAACACATGCTATTATTTATTGTTTTACTTCCTCCACTGATAAGCTGGATTTATTTTATATAAGTAAGTATACCAATAAGAAACATAAACATCTTTGGGGATCAAGCATTTGCTATTGCCCCGCTTCTTGAAGTTAAGTCTAGAAAATGCTGAATTATTTCTTCATCTTTGAAGAGAAAAAAAAATTGTGGTATTACCAAATATTTTATATAATGTGTTCCCACACCAAAAATAACCACAATTCAATGGTTAGAGAAAAAGGAAACATTTCCGTCACTTTCAATATTTGAAGCAATTTATTCATAGAGATTATCTTTCAAATGCAACCATAAAATTTGCATTAAAAAACTAAACATTTTCTTCTTTTAGGCTTAATGTTGCATTTTACTTTAAATGTTAACAGTATAATGCTATTACTCAATAGATTTGTAAATTTATACACATATATAGATAAATTATATTTATATAATATATCTTATAGTCTTAACAGAAAACTTCACCCTGCTGCACAGCCATGGACTGGAAGTACATAAATAGGAAGGGTGAACTAAGTTAAACCCAATTCAATAATTCATTCCAATAAAATAAAATTACCTTTTAAAATTTAACTTCTTTGAGGGGGAGGAAATAGTTATTTATTTATATTTTCTTCCTTTCTTGCTTCTTTACTTCAAGATGGAATACTTGTGTATGAGGAATAGGGAGGTTACCCAGTGATGCTCAGGGAGGGTCTCACTTACATGTGTACAGGTCTGTGAACTCTATTCAGTTCCTCTGGTATCTATGCTCATATCCTGTGACCAGCTGACACTCACCATTTGGGAATTCTGTGCTAATGTTTGTAGCTGTTACCTCTGTCAAAGAAAAATCTCACTAGTGGGAGTTATACCCACAAAATACATTATTCAAGAAATTGCAATAGAGGGTTGAGACCATTGCAATAGGAAGGAAACATTGAAACAAGGGGCAGAATTGTTTTTTGTTTGTTTGTTTTTAGAGTCTAGGTCTTGACCTGTCACCCAGGCCGGAATGCAGTGGCTCAATTACGGCTCACTGCAGCTTTGAACTACTGGGCTCCAGGGATCCTCCTGCCTCAGTCTCCCGAACAGCTGTGACTGCAGGTATATGCTGACATGCCTGGCTATTTAAAAACATTTTTTAAGAGATGTGATCTCACTGTGTTTCCCAGGCTGGACTTGAACTCCTGACCTCAAGTGATTCCCCAGACTCAACAATTCCAATTGGTGGGATTACAGGAATGAGCCACTTGTAATGACTCAGCTCTAATCAGGATAGTTTTTAAGTTCTAGGTGACCTAGTAAGAAAGTACTGGAGGTCAATGTGGTAGGTTGGCCAATGTGATTAGGCCATGCATGTTTGCTCTTTGGACTTTAACAAAGTCAGGATCCTACCCTCCCAAAGACTGTGAGTTAGAGGTACAATCTTTCTTGAGAATTACATTACAAAGTGGGGCTGCCAGGTCATTGAGAAAAACATTCCTGGATTGTAAAACAGGCCAGTGACTGAGAGAACACTTATATCTCAAGGGTATAAAAAGAATTTACTTACAAGTGTGATTTTTCTAAAGGAAGTGCTTTAAAGAAAGGAGGCCTGCAGCCTACAGTCAGGAAACAATCTGTCGACAGTTTAGTCAAGCTGAGGGAAAGTAAAGGCTGCCTTGGTCACCTCAAGTTCCACTTTTTTCTCAGATCTTTCAGGGCAAAAAAATGTTTATAATCCGTTGGTTTCCCTATTGATCTTCCCCAGCTCTCCTCAAAGCTGCACCTTCCTCTGAGATCCGGCTTAGACTCCTGTTCCATCTGCTGTCTCAGTATTCTTTCCCATAACCCTTGTAATCAGGGTCACTTTGCTTCTACTGCCATTCAGAGCTTTGCATCTGAAAACTTCTGAGTCCCTATATGCAACAAATACTGTTTTTGATGCTTTGAGTGCCTCAGAGACTTGAAGAGGCTCTGAGAAATTTAGTTCTTCTTCTGTCTATTCATTTTGGGCTGACAATTTTACTGCAACAAATTCACCAAATATTGAGAGACTACCTTGATCCTTTAAGAATAGTTCATGGAAAACAAAGCAATAGCCCTTCCTTCCCCTGATGTTTTCTCGGTCCAGGATGTTTCCCTCTCTATCTTCCCAGAGATTTTGACCCAGAGGTATGAAGTCATCACTTCTGCCTCTCTATCTGATTAAGTTGGGGAGGGAAAGGGAAAAGAAAATGTGAGAACAACAGATTTAAGAATGTTAAAATTTTCACCTACTACAGGATAAAATATAATCTCTAAAACTAGTTAAAAATGTAGGTATATACATTTTTAGATATGAAGAAAACTAGTATAAGTAATCATTAAATGATTTTAGGGATTGCCTCTGGGCAGTAGGACAGGCTCTGAGGTTTAAAACTTCCTGAACTTAGGCTTGTAGCAGTAGTGATGTGATGTTTTAAATGCACATGAATTATACTGATTAAAATAACAATTAAAACACCCTAGGTTTCCAGGTGAAGAATTCTTCATTGTAACCTAAGTAAAATATTTTATTCCAGCATTGATATTGATATTGATATACCTCTTTTGCTAAAACTTGATCTCTATACATTCATCCCATTTATCATTTTTACTTCTATGTAAATTATCAAAATTAGATTTGCCTCAGTTTTACTTCCATTGTCTTAATTCTGGACAGGCTGTGTACTTCTTGTGTGTGTATATGTGTTTGTGTGTGTGTAATGTGAAAAAATACTACATATGTTTGTACATTTTGCTGGGTGTTTTTGTTCACATGCTGTGTAGTATATAGACTGCTATATATAAGCACATTTGAGTTAATGTTTTACTTTATAAAGAACAACTAACATTAGATTGTGAATATATCTTATTTACTGTATATTACTTCACCTATATATGGGTTTTTGGTGTGTGTGTTTTTCTTAACACTCAAAACCCGTATGTAGTTGAAGAAATATAAAGGGTTTTTAAATAATCTATTCAGAGTGCTGCAGTTAACTACATATTTCTTTGTATGCATTTCAAATATATGCAAACATTAAAAATTCTAGAATTGAAATTGTTTGTCAAAGAACAAGCGAAATTTCTAAATGTAGAGGTTATTTTCTAATTTTCTTTGATAACTGATTGTACCAATCTGCACTGAAATCAACAGTATATTTTCACGATATTGATTCTACCCATCCATAAGCACGGGATGTGTTTCCATTTGTTTGTGTCTTCCGTGATTTCCTTTGCAGTGTTTTGTAGTATTCCTTGTGGAGGTCTTTCACCTCCTTGGTTAGGTATATTCCTAAATATTTTATTGATTGCTTGACTGATTATTTGATTGCAGCTATTATAAAAGAGGTTGAGTCCTTGATTTGATTCTACACTTGGTCACTGTTGGTGTACAGAAGACCTACTGATCTGTGTACATTAATCTTGTATCCAGAAACTTTGTTGAACTTTTTTATCAGTTCTAGGAGATTTCTGGAGGAGTCCTTAGGGTTTTCAAGGTAAACAATCACATTGTCAGCAAACATGGACTGTTTGACTTCCTCTTGACCAACTTGGATGCCCTTTATCTTTTTCTCTTGTCTGATTGCTCTGGCTAGGACTTCCAGTACTATGCTGAAGAGGAGTGGTGAGGGTGGGCATCCTTGTCTTTTTCCCCATCTTGGGGGCAATGCTTTCAACCTTTTTCCATTCAGTATTATGTTGGCTGTGAGTTTGTCATAGATGGCTTTTATATTAAGGTATGTCTCTTGTATGCTGATTTTGCTGAGAGTTTTAATCATAAAGGGATGCCGAATTTTGTCCAGTGCTTTTTCTGCATCTATTGAGATGATCATGTGATTTTGTTTTTAATTCTGTTTATGTGGTGAATCACATTTATTGACTTGCATATGTTAAACCAGCCCTGCATCCCTGGTATAAAATCCAGTTGATCATGGTGGATTATCTTTTTGACATATTGTTGGAGTCGGTTAGCTAGTATTTTGTTGAGGATTTTAGCATCTATGTTCATCAAGGATATCTGTCTGTAGTTTTCTTTTTCTGTGTTCATCAAGGATATTGCCCTGTATGTCTTTTCCTGGTTAGTGTATTAGGGTAATGTTTAAAATGAATTAGGGAGGGCTCCTTCTTTCTCTATCTTATGGAATTGGGTCAAAAGGATTGGTACCAATTCTTTGAATGTCTAGTAGAATTCTGCTATGAATCCATCTGGTCTTGGACTTTTTTGTTGTTGGTAACTTTTTAATTACCATTTCAATCTTGCTATGAGTCTGTTTAGGGTATTTAATTCTTCTTGATTTAAGCTAGGAGGGTGGTATTTTCCAGGAATTTATCCATCTCTTATAGGTTTTCTAGTTTATTTGAGTAAAGGTGTTCGTAGTAGCCTTGAATGATTTTTGTATTTCAGTGGTGTCAATTGTCATATCTCCTGTTTCATTCCTCAGTCTGTATTTGGAGATTCTCTTTTATTTTCTTGCTTAACTTTGCTAATGGTCTATCAATCTATTTTCTTCTCAAAGAACCAGCTTTTTGTTTCACTTACATTATGTACTTTTTCGTTGTTGTTGTTTATTTCAATTTCATTTAGTTCTGCTCTGATCTTAGTTATTTCCTTTCTTCTGCTGGGTTTGGCTTTGGTTTGCTTTTGTTTTTCTAGTTCCTTGAGGCATGACCTTAGATTGTCTTTTTGTGCTCTTTCAGATTTTTTGATGTAAGCATTTAGGGCTATGAACTTTCCTCTTAGCACCACCTTAGCCATATCCCAGAACAAATTTCCCCATCAAAATGCCACCATTATTCTTCACAGAATTAGAAAAAAAACAATTCTAAAATTCATATGGAATCATAAAAGAGCCCACATAGCCAAAGAAAGACTAAGTAAAAAGAACAAATCTAGAGGCATCGCACTACCTGATTTCATACTATACTATAAGGCCGTAGTTCACCAAAACAGCATGATACTGGTATAAAAATGGGCACATAGACCAATGGAGCAGAATAGAGACTCAGAAATAAAATCAACTACTTACAGACAACTGGTGTTCGACAAAGCAAAAAAAAAAAATAAATAAATAAAGTGGGGAAAGGACACCCTAGAATAGAGAACTCAGAAATAAAATCAACTACTTACAGACAACTGGTGTTCGACAAAGCAGAAAAAACATGAAGTGGGGAAAGGACACCCTTTTCAAAAAAGTGGTGCTGGGATAATTGGCTAGGCACATGTAGAAGAATGAAACTGGATCCTTATCTCTCACCTTATACAAAAATCATCTCAAGGTGGATTAGGGACTTAAACATAAGACCCAAAACTATAAAAATTCTAGAATATAACATCAGAAATACCTGTCAATTGAATACTACTCAGCCATATAAAAAGAATTAACAGCAATTGCAATGACCTGGATAAGATTAGAGACTATTATTTTAAGTGAAGTAACTCTGGAATGGAAAACAAAACATCATAAGTTCTCAGTGATACATGGGAGATAAGCTATGAGGATGCAAAGGGATAAGAATGATACAAAGGACTTTGGGGACTTGTGGAGAATTTGTGGAAGAGAGGCAAGAGATAAAAGACAACAAATATGGTGCAGTGTATACTGCTCGGGTGATGAGTGCACCAGGTTTTCACAAATCTCCACTAAATAACTTACTCACGCAAACAAATACCACTTGTACTCCAGTAACTTATGGAATAATAAAAATTAAAAACAAACAAACAAACAAAGAAACACACAAAAGACAGTGTATAAGAGCTGAGCATGGTGTTTCAAGCCTGTATTCCCAGCACTTAGGGAGGTTGAGGCAGCTGGATTACTTGAGGCTAGGAATTTGAGATCAGCTTGGCATACTTAGCAAAACCCCATCTCTGCTAAAAAGGAAAAAAAAAATAGCAAGGCGTGTTGGCTCATCCCTGTAATCCCAGCTACTTGGGAGGCTAAGGCATGAGAATTGCTTGAACCCAGGAGGTGGAGGTTGAAGTGAATAGAGATCACACCACTGCACTCCAGCCTGGGCAAAAGAGTAAGACTCTGAGAAAAATGAAGGAAGTGAGGGAGGGAGGGAGAGAAAACTAGTATATGAGAATGCCAAGAAGGAAAGAAAGAACAAGAGAGAGAGGAAGGAAGGAAGGAAGCGAGGGAAGGAAGGAGGGAGGGAGGGAGGGAAAGTTAACTCCCATGTTGGAAGAAAGAATGATAAAGAAAGAACTTTATCATGTTGTGATCTTTACTTGTAAGTGCACTGTGAGAATTCTTCCTGATCCTCATACCTGGAAGGAAGACGCATCTGTGATCTGTAGATTCTCACCATGTAGGCCAAGGTAATACCGTGTGGGTGAAATCAATGGCCCATAATCATCTCAGTTATGTATCTAAAAAGGACTTCAAATGAAACCCACTTACTATATTTTTCATAGCCAAATAGAGCAAGGTTCTTGCTTTATGACCCAGTTTGGAGTGGAGTAGCACAATCATAGCTCATTCTCTCCCAGACTGGAGTGTGGTGGTATGATCAATGGCTCACTGCAGCCTCAAACTCACAGGCTCAAGTGATCCTCTTGCCTCAGCCACCCAAGTAGCTAGCACTACAGGCATGACACACTCAGTATTAATACTTTCTTCTATCTGTTTCAAAAGTCATTATAAAAAGACTGTGTGTATGTGTGTGCATGTATTTGTGTAAAGTGGTGTGTGTGTGTGTAACAGAAAAAATATATCAACCTCCTTCACTTGGGCAGATCACAGAGTCATTATGCATAAAAGGATAGGAAAGAATGACAATTTGGATTTGTTTCAAACTACTTTTATACTGACTTATTCTTAAAGCGGCTAAAAAGCAGTGCAAAGTTGCAAACAGCATATAGGTATTTGAACAGGGCTATCATTTTCCCTTGTGTCTCATGCAACTGTGCACAAAGTGTTATGATTTCCACATCTCAGTTATAGTGGTCTCAGTCCACTAAGTCAGAAAATCTGTGGACTCATGTCTGCAAGTGGAAAGTATAGATACTAAAATAACTGAAAACACACCTTTTACCAGGCCATGTTTACCAGGATTAATGTTAGGGTTACAGGCCTGGAAATTTTGCCTTTACCTATGCAGTATCACTCTCTTCTTAATTACATTCATGCTTCAGTGATGAGAAGCTTTCTCTTTAGGTCCACCCATGGGTCTTCCGTGGCCAGGCCTGACCACAGCTCACCACAACCTCATATTCAATTTCTCTGCCCCAGCACGTAGTTAGTCAATGTGTCATTTCACAGTGGGAATCCAAATCAAATAACTCTGAACAAAGTCTGTTGTGTAGGTGGCTTCTATACTTACTTGCTTTTGAACATTAAAAAAGAAAAGAAAAATATTGATGAATGTGCCACCTACCATTTTGTACAGTACTGACCTTCAAACCTGACCCACTGGAAATAAAACACCCATTACCTTTTGTCTAAATGCTTTAGAACCCTAAGTAACTGAAGAAGGAGCTTTGTGAGAATTGTTTTTGCCACAGTCCTTACAGTTGGGAATTGCCTGGGTATTACTTTGAAATAATCAGAGGATTTAATCATTAAAGAAATGTTTACAATGGGACTTGGTTAACAGTTGGGATAACTGAATGGTTAAGCAAATAGCATATATATGGGTTAAACAGAACTATTTTTTTCTAATTTTTTTAAAATTGCATTTTAGGTTTTGGAGTACATGTGAAGAACATGCAAGATTGTTACATAGGTACGCACATGGCAGTGTAATTTGCTGCCTTCCTCCCCTTCACCTATATCTGGCATTTCTCCCCATGCTATCTCTCCCAAACTCCCCACTCCCCACTGTCCCTGCCCCATATCCCCCCCAACAGACCCCAGTGTGTGATGCTCCTGTCCCTGTGTTTATATATTCACATTGTTCAATACCCGCCCATGAGTGAGAACATGTGGTGTTTGATTTTCTGTTCTTGTGTCAGTTTGCTGAGAATGATGGTTTCCAGGTTCATCCATGTCCCTAAAGGACATTAACTCATCGTTTTTGACGGCTGCATAATATTCCGTGGTGTATATGGGCCACATTTTCCCTGTCCAGTCTATCATCGATGGGCATTTGGGTTAGTTCCAGGTCTTTGCTATTGTAAACAGTGCTGCAGTGAACATTCGTGTGCACGTGTCCTTATAGTAGAACGATTTATAATCCTTTGGGTATATACCCAGTAATGGGACTGCTGGGTCAAATGGAATTTCTATTTCTAGGTCCTTGAGGAATCGCCACACTGTCTTCCACAATGGTTGAACTAATTTACACTCTCACCAACAGTGTAAAAGTGTTCCTATTTCTCCACATCCTCTCCAGCATCTGTTGTCTCCAGATTTTTTAATGATTGCCATTCTAACTGGCGTGAGATGGTATCTCAATGTAGTTTTGATTTGCATTTCTCTAATGACCAGTGATGATGAGCATTTATTCGTATGCTTGTTGGCCTCATGTATGTCACAACTGGCTCTTGAATGTTGACTGGATAAACAATGAAATGAAGGCAGAAATAAAGGTGTTCTTCAAAACCAACGAGAACGAAGAGACAACATACCAAAATCTCTGGGACACATTTAAAGCAATCTGTAGAGGAAAATATATAGCAGTAAATGCCCACATGAGAAGCAAGGAGAGATAGAAAATTGACACCCTATCTTCAAAATTGAAAGAGCTAGAGGAGCAAGATCAAAAAAACTCAAAACCTAGCAGAAGACAAGAAATAACTAAGATCAGAGCAGAACTGAAGGAGATAGAGACACAAAAAACCCTTCAAAAAATCAATAAATCCAGGGATGGTTTTTTGAAAAGATCAACACAATAGACCACTAGCCAGATTAATAGAAAAGAAAAGAGAATAATCAAATAGATGCAATAAAAAACGATAAAGGGGATATCACCACAGATTCCACAGAAATTCAAACCATCATCAGAGATTATTACAAACAACTCTATGCACATAAACTAGTAAACCTGGAAGAAATGGATAAATTCCTGGACACTTGCCTCCTCCCAAGCCTAAACCAGGAAGAAGTCAAAACCCTGAATAAACCAATAACAAGGTCTGAAGTTGAGGCAGCAATTAAGAGCTTACCACCCAAAAAAAGCCCAGGCCCAGATGGGTTCACATCCGAATTCTACCAGACATACAAAGAGGAGCTGGTACCATTCCTTCTGAAACTATTCCAAATAATCCAAAAAGAGGGAATCCTTCCCAAATCATTTTATGAGACCAACATCATCCTGATACCAAAACCCGGCAGAGACTCAGCAAGAAAAGAAAACTTCAGGCCAATATCCATGATGAACATAGATGCAAAAATCTTCAATAAAATACTAGCAAGCTGATTACAACAGCACACCTTTTTAAATTTTTTTAATTTTTTTTTTGAGCAAACTTGCTCTGTCGCCAAGGTTGGAGTGGAGTAGCACAATCATAACTTATTCTCTCCTAGGCTAGAGCACATTGTCATGATCAGTTGCTCACTGAAGCCTTAACTACACAGGCTCAACCAATCTTCTCGCCTCAGGCTCCCAAGCAGTTAACACTACAGGCATATACCACCAAGCCCAGCTACTCTGTGTGTGTGTGTGTATGTGTGTGTGTATATGTGTGTGTGTGTGTGTGTGTGTCTGTGAGTGTGTGTGTAGAGATAGGGTCTCACTATGTTGTCCAGGCTAATCTTGAACTCCTAGGTTTAAGCAATCCACCCACTTTGGCCTCCTAAACTGCTGGAATTACAAACATGAGCTATCATGGCTGGTTATTTTTTTCTTATATGCATATATATATATGTACATGCATACCAAAGTGCAAAAAAGAAATTGTCTTCAAATGGACAGTAATACCCACTTTAAATCTGATCTATTTTAAATAAATTATGGTCTACAAGTACTATCACATGACAATTTTCTGATCAGCTGAAAACATATAGGACAGACATAAAAGGCTGTTAAAAAATGCTATCAACCAACTCTGAAAGAGGTCACTCCAAATGTGAATTTAAAGTTTAAAATTTTAAGATGAACAATCAATGTCACTCTTAAAATAAGAAAATTCAGCAATTTCTTATAAGAATATCAAAATGTCTTACAGAAATTAAGAAGAGAACCAGAAACACAGAGTCCTACTTGAAGGTGGAGGGTGGAGAAAGATGAGGATCAAAAAACTACCTACCAGGTCTTATGTTTATTCCCTGAGTGGTGAAATAATCTGTACACCAACCTCCCATGACATGACACAAAATTTACCTATATAACAAACTTGTGCATGTACCTCTGAACCTATAAAATAAACATTTAAAAAAGTTAAGGGAAGGAATGCAGATAGCTGGGCACGAGATGTAACTCCAAGTCTAATAAGAATTGCTTTCCATCTCTTATGCCTCCTTTGTATGACTTCTTTATTCTTCTCTCTTCATTACATTATTGGTTTTTCCAAGACAATATAGCCCAAGATATTTGACAGTTTCTGAATTACATCAACTACAAAAACTTTAACAAACAGAAAGATAATTGGTTTGAGTCAGGAATAGTTTTCTCCTACATCTAGTCCATTGTGTAAGTGCGTTAGACAGTGGAAGTATACTATTTTTAAGAAAAGATAAAAGTTCTTATTGAGTTATGTTCCATCGATACCTAATTTACTGAGAGTTTTTTTTATCATAAAGGGCTGTTGAATGTTGTCACAGGCCTTTTCTGCATCTATTAAGACAATAATGGTTTTTGTCATTGGTTCTGTTTATGTGGTAGATTACATGTATAGATTTGCATATGTTGAAGTGGCCTTGCATCCCCGGGATGAAGCCTATTTGATTGTGATGGATAAGCTTCTTGATGTATTGTTGCATTTGGTTTGCCAGTATTTTATTGAAGATTTTTGTATCAATGTTCATAATGGATATTGGCCTGAAATTTTCTTTTTCAGTTGTGTCTATGCCAGGTTTTGGTATCAGGATGATGTTGGTCTCACAAAATGAGTTAGGGAGGACTCCCTCTTTTTATATTGTTCAGAATAGTTTCAGAAGGATTTGTATCAGCTCCTCCTTGTATCTCTCATAGAATTCAGCTATGAACTTCTCTGGACCGGGACTTTTTTTGGTTGGTAAGCTATTCATTACTGCCTCAACTTCAGACCTTGTTACATACTGAATGGGCAAAAACTGGAGGCATTCCCTTTGAAAATCGGCGCTAGAAAAGGGTGCCAACTCTCACAATTCCTATTCAACATAGTATTAAAAGTTTTAGCCAGAGGAATCAGGTAAAAAAAAAAAAGAAGAAATAAAGGGTATTCAATTAGGAAAGAGGAGGTCAAATTGTCTCTATTTGCAGACTACATGATTACACATTTAGAAGACCCATTGTCTCAGCCCAAGATCTCCTTAAGCTGATAAACAACTTCAGGAAAGCCTCAGGATACAGAACCAATGTGAAAAAATTACAGGCATTCCTATACAACAATAGCAGACAAACAGAGAGCCAAGTCATGAGGGAAATCCCATTCACAATTGCCACAAGGAGATTAAAATACCTAGGAATACAACACACAAGGATGTGAAGGGCCCCTTCAAGAACTACAAACCACTGCTCAAGGAAATAGGAGATGACACAAACAGATGGAAAAACATCCCATGCTCACGGTTAAGAAGAATAAATACTGTGAAAATGGCCATACTGCCTAAAGTAATTTGTAGATTCAATGCTATCCCCATCAAGCTATCATTGACCTTCTTCAGAGAACTGCAAAAACCCACACTAAACTTCATATAGAACCAAAAAAGAGCCTGTATAGCCAAGACAATCCTAAGCAAAAAGAACAAAGCTGGAGGCATCACCCTACTTAACTTTATACTACAAGGCTACAGTAATCAAAACAGCATGGTTCTGGTACCAAAACAGAGATATAGACCAATGGAACAGAATAGAGGCCTCAGAAGTAACACCACACATCTACAACCATCTGATCTTTGAAAAACCAGACAAAAACAAGCAATGGGGAATAGATACACTGTTTAATAAATGCTGTTGGGAGAACTGGCTAGCCATGTGCACAAAACTGAAACTGGACCCCTTTCTTACACATTAGACAGAAATTAACTCCAGGTAGATTAAAGATTTAAACATAAGAACTAACACCATAAAAACCCTAGAAGAAAACCTAGGCAGTACCATTCAGGACATAGTCATAGGCAAGGACTTCATGACTAAAACACCAAAAACAATGGCAACAAAAGCCAAAATAGACAAGTGGGATCTAATTAAACTTAAGAGCTTCAGCACAGCAAAAGAAACAGTCACTAGAGTGAGCAGGCAACCAACAGAATGGGAAAAGTTTTTGCAATCTACCCATCTGACAAAGGGCTAATATCCAGAATCTACAAAGAACTAAAACAAATTTACAAGAAAAAAACAAACCACCCCATCCAAAAGTGGGTGAAGGATATGAACAGACACATTTCAAAAGAAGACATTTATGCAGCCAACATACATATGAAAAAATGCTCATCATCACTGGTCTATTAGAGAAATGCAAATCAAAACCACATTGAGATGCCATCTCATGCCAGTTAGAATGGCGATCATTAAAAAATCAGGATGCTGAGGAGGATGTGGAAAAATAGGAACACTTTTACTTTGTTGGTGGGAGTGTCAATTAGTTAAACCATTGTGGAAGATAGTGTGGCAATTCCTCAAGGATCTAGAAATAGAAATCTCATTTGACGTAGCAATCCCATTACTGGGTATACACCCAAAGGATTATAAATCATTCTATTATAAAGACACATGCACACATACATTCATTGCAGCACTGTTTACAATAGCAAATACCTGGAACCAACCCAAATGCCTATCAATGATAGACTGGATAAAGAAAATGTGGCACATATACACTACGGAATACTGTGCAGCCATAAAAAAGGACGAGTTCCTGTCCTTTGCAGGGACATGGAAAAATCTGGAAACTATCATTCTCAGCAAACCGACACAAGAACAGAAAAGCAAAAACCACAAATTCTCACTCATAGGTGGGTGTTGAACAATGAGAACACATGGACACAGGGAGGAGGAGCATTACACACTGGGGTCTGTTGGGGGGTGGGGGCTAAGGTAGGAATAGCAGAGGGTGGAGAGATTGGGGAGGGTTAATATTGGGAGAAATACCTAATGTAGGTGATGGGGGAATGGAGGCAGCCAATCACATGGCATCTGTATACCTATGTAACAATCCTGCAAGATCTGTACATGTACCCCAGAACTTAAAGTATAATATATATATATATATATTTGTGTGTGTGTGTGTGTGTGTGTGTGTGTGTGCGTGTGTGTGTGTGTGTATGAAAAAGTACTTAGAGAAGTCAAGGGAGGTAGTGGTTATTGAAAAGGCAAAACAAGATATACACACCATTTTATGATAATGGAGCTTCTTTTATGACCTCTTGCCTTTCTGTTCCCTCTCTAGCACTATCTTTTAGGCAATCCATGGTCCCCAACCAAAAGCCTATCTTCTGTATTTTAAAACAAAAATAACTAGATCTAAAAAATATCTATATGTTTGTTCTGATGAGTTTCTTCTTTAGAAATCTTTTATTCATGCAAGGTGTTCCTGAAGATATTAAAACTTCGCTGGTATACCTGCATTGTCTTCACTCCACTCAGTGATTATTATAATGCAAAGAACAGAATTGTCTTTTTAAATAAAGCACTGCAAACACCTCTTAGATTTCATGGCTTGAATGCCTGCTGAGTGAGGTCATCATTCAAATACAGTTAATTTTATTTCAAACACAAGACAACTCTTTTAACTGATACAAATGCTTATGTGCATTTACATATTCCCTTCTGGTGGCTATCATGGCTGCCTTGAATATCTCCCTTAAGGAAAATCCAGAACATTCCTTTACTATGTGAAGTCCCTTCATATAAGTAGTTTTAAAACATGGAGGTAATTTGCTTTTCTGGTTTGTAAATTTAAGTCACCCAATATGTCTGTAATACGTGGATGTTGCTTTGGGGAGGAACTGGGTTGGTGTCCGAATGATTAGGAAGGAAATTCTAAAGGGATGATCAGTGTAGAATCAGAAGGAAAATGAGTTGAATAGGTCAATGTGTGTCAAGAGTCAACCTTCTTATGCTACATTAAACACATTTACACAAGTAAAAATAAGTACTTTCGAACTTCTGTTAAGACTCCATGAAGAACAAATAGAATGTTAAGCTAAAAATGTCAGGGCTATTAAATCAAATGCACATGACACAAAGTCTGTTTGAAATGGCGGATACTATCAACATATGTAAATTCAATAATATAATTATTAAGTGTGTTATGGACACCACTATATCCCCCAACACTTAACCTGTCCTCTGATAATAGATATTTAATAAAAATGTGAATAGATAAATAAGCAAACACAAGATATAAGATACTTCTTATAAACGTGAAGAGGGAGAAGACCGACTTTGAAGAATTCATTCATTATATCTAGATAGTAACTTGTAATTATGATTTTTAGAATGAGCCTATTATTATCTGAGCTTGGAAGCAGAAAATATATAACTTATTTGACAAAGCAAGTACATTTTTCAGTGATTTTTTGGAAGCACACAAAAATGACACAAGGAACATTTTAGACTAAGATATCAGTAACCCCCTAGGGTATGAACTAAAAATATAAAATTGTTTGGAGCACTTGGGTGGGAGGAGGCAAAATATAATAGTTGAGTCATGATGAATTAATTAAAACCTGGACCTGTGTGATGAGCCAGATGATTTAATGCTATTATAAAGGAAGTAACATGCATGATGGCTTGAAATTTTCAACAATAAGGGATTTTTCAGTGTGACTCTGTTGGGAAGTTATTATTCTCTCCACTATAGTAGCAATGGAGGGTGACGATTCAGAGACAACAAAAGCAGCTTTGTAAGAAGCATAGAAAACAGAGCAGTAAGAAAGACAGTGAAGTATATTAATTCCATTCACCCATTTAATTTTCAATTCTTTTTATAATTATTATTTTAATTGATACATAATAACTGTATATGTTTATAGGGTACAGTGTGACATTTCAATGCATTATACCACATGTAATGCCCAAATCCAAATTATTAGCATATCTGTCACCTCAATTTTCTTAGTGTTGAAAACATTCAAAATCTTCTCTTCTAGCTATTTTTATTTCTAATTCTAACCAAAATTTTAAAATAGTATTTAACAAAACTAAACAAGTAAATCACTCTTAAGTTTGAGTACCTGCTTATGTATTAAGTTGTTTGCTAAATTCATTTATGTTTCTTCATCTAATCTATGTAACTACTCTGTTTGCCAATTATTTATATCTTCAGCGGCATAATTCAATTAAGTTTTAACTCATGTGTCTTTTTCCATTATTAAATAATGATTGAGAGCTTCGAAACCTGACCACTTACTTCAGAGCTAGTCTTTTTTTGGAATGTGTTGTTGGGATTTACAGATGTCTTGACAATGTATTGGCCTCTTTAAGGATACCTGTAATTTTGCAAATAGTTCTCTAATGGGTTATTAGGCACTGTCTAAGCTCATTTAGTCAGAAGCTGTGTTTGTTGTTGTATTATTTGTGTTAGAAATAAATTTAATTTACTTTTCAAAGATTTTATCCAAAAAAAGATTGAAGAAGATTAATTGCCAGTTTAATTTTCATGTCCCCTAAGTAATCTGGCTATTTTTTTTTTTTTTAATTCTGATATGGCATCTACACAATATACACAAATTATGCTTACTAGGGCTCTTTATTGTCCTTTAATTTCTGTAAGGACTTAAATTTTAAATGACAAATATAAAATAATTATCTGTATTTTTTCCATGGAAGATATAAATGATATTTTAAAACTTGTGTGAGATTCAGGAAAATTTATAGAGATAGTAACATGCATTAATTAATTGAATTCTAAGCTTCTAGGCTGCCTTTTCTCTTCTAAACTGTTCATTTTCATTGGGAATCGATTTGAAAGTTGACTACATTCAAGGTCCCAACTCCAGTTCATATGAAGTTGGTTAAATCCATCAGCAAATTCTATTTTCTTGGTCATAGTGAAATATGACTGTAGCTAGTTCAATCAGAATAAACATCAGAACTTTATGTCGGAGTTCTAAGATCTACACACGGATTCTCTATTTATGTGAACCATTACTTGCAAGCAAAGGCATTTAAACTGATTCAGAATTTGGTACAGGGAAATAAAGACTGACAATAAGAGATCCTAAAATTTGAATTAACTAAGCTAAGGAGGTAGAACAAAGGGTAGTAAGGCTCTTCCCCAGCTCCCAACTCTATCCCACACCCTTGCAAACTGAAACTGGAAATCCTTACTACATGTTAGTGAAACAGCTGTGAATCTGTGATCTACTGTACAACAAGATTTGAATCTTGCATCTACTAGGCCTGCAAAAGTAGAGTTGAAGCAGAAACATGTCATAAAGTCTGTGCTAGCTAATTATGCAGCTTCCAGTAAGTCCTGAAATATAAAAGCTTTCCTGAAGCCAGATCATCTGAAAAGCAAACAAACAAACAAAAACAATAAAAATAATAGAGGTTTGCTAAAGAAAGCCACTTTTGCCTGTGGGTTGCAGTTAAAAAAAAAAATAACCAGCCATATGCAGAAAACGGAAACTGGACCCCTTCCTTACACCTTATACAAAAATTTACTCAAGATGAATTAAAGACTTAAATTTAAGACCTAAAATCATAAACACCTTAGAAGAAAACCTAGACAATATCATTCAGGAAATAGGCGTGGGCAAAGACTTCATGACTAATTTTGTCTACAAAAGCCAAAATTGACAAATGGGATCTAATTAAACTAAAGAGCTTCTGCACAGCAAAAGAAACTATCATCAGAGTGAACAGGCAACCTACCGAATGGGAGAAAATTTTTGCAATCTAGCCATCTGACAAAGGGCTAATATCCAGAATCTACAAGGAACTTCAACAAATTTACAAGAAGAAAACAAACAACCCCATATAAAAGTGGGTGAAGGATATAAACAGGCACTTTTCATTTTTTTTTGTAATTATACTTTAAGTTCTGGGGTACATGTGCAGAATGTACATGTTTGTTACTTAAGTACACATGTGCCATGATGGTTTGCTGCATCCATTCCCCCATCACCTATATTAGGTATTTCTCCTAATGTAAGCCCTCCCCAATCCTTCCACCCCTGCTATCTCTGCCAGCCCTCCCACTCTTCAACAAGCCCCAGTGTGCGATGTTCCCCTCCCTGTGTTCATGTGTTCTCACTGTTGAACACTCACTTATGAGTGAGAACATGCAGTGTTTGGTTTTCTGTTCTTGTGTCAGTTTGCTGAGAATGATGGTTTCCTGCTTCATCCATGTCCCTGTAACGGACATAAACTCATCCTTTTTTATGGCTGCACAGTATTTCATGGTGTATATGTGCCACATTTTCTTTATCCGATCTATCATTGATGGACATTTGAGTTGGTTCCAAGTCTTTGCTATTGTAAACAGTGCCACAATAAACATATGTGTGCATGTGTCTTTATTAACTGAATGTTTTATAATCCTTTGGATATATACCCAGTAATGGGATTGCTGGGTCAAATAACCAACAGACACCTTTCGAAAGAAGACATTTATGCAGCCAAAAATCATCAAAAAAGCTCATCATTACTGGTCATCAGAGAAATGGAAATCAAAACCACAATGAGATACCATCTCATACCAGTTAGAATGGTGATTATTAAAAAGTCAGGAAACAACAGATGCTGGAGAGGATGTGGTGAAATAAGAATGCTTTTATACTGTTGGTGGGAGTGTAAATTAGTTCAATCATTGTGGAACACAGTGTGGTGATTCCTCAAGGATCCAGAACCAGAAATATCATTTGACCCAGTAATCCCATTACTGGGTATATACCCAAAGGATTAGAAATCATTCTTCTATAAAGACATATGCACACATATGTTTATTGTGGCACTGTTCACAATAGCAAAGACTTGGGACCAACCCAAATGTCCATCTGTGATAGACTGGATAAAGAAAACGTGGCACATATATTATGCAGCCATAAAAAAGAAAGAGTTCATGTCCTTTGCCTGGACATCGATGAAGCTGGAAACCATCATTCTTAGCAAACTAACACAAGAACAGAAAATCAAACACTGCATGTTCTCAGTCATAAGTGGGAGTTGAACAATATGAACACATGGACACAGACAGGAGAACATCACACACTGGGCCCTGTTGGGGGGGATTGGGGGGGCAGGGGAAGGACAGCATTAGGATAAATACTTAATGTAGATGAAAGATTGATGGGTGCAGCAAACCGTCATGTCACCTGTATAAGTATGTAACAAACCTGCACATTCTGCATGTGTCCCAGAACTTAAAGTATATATTTAAAAAACCACTGAGTACAATGTGCTGAGAGGAAAATAGTTCTCCAAGGTGGAAGTTTAGGTCTATGATGACAAAACACTGCAGTAAAATTCCTTATGGGTTTATTTAGGACAAAGACAGTGGTGATAAAGCCCTTGTATGGCTGCAGAGTAGCTTTTAGCAAAATGATTCTACTGTTATCTCTCAACCGAAATGAGTAAGGAAGAATAACAAGAAAAATACATACAACTGAATCATTTATTTTGGTAATCTGTGTTTTACATCCTTCTAGGAGTGTTTTTTTTTTTTTTTTTTTTTAAGGGTATGGCTAATTATTGCGAAGAAAACTGTCCTTTGACAATCAACTATTCAAGATGTACAGACATAAAGGAAATTATAAAAGTGTTGCTGATTTCATTATTTTTAAAAGGTCCCCTCTTTTAATAGGAGTATCCATGAACGATCAAGATTTTAAAAAATTGTTTAATATTTACATGTCAAAATAGATTTTTAATCATATTTTAATTCTGATTTTTTAAAATAATGAGCCAAATAAATATTAACTTGGAATAGAAGATACGTTGTTTTAAAGGGCCTGACCTAAATTAACTTCAAACTTTTTGAATTTCTTGGTCATTTTACTCAATGTCTAAGTCAACGTATCAATCTCTACTTGTGCCTATACCACATATAACAAAGTTGCCATTTTTACAAATGGAACCAAACCAATTGTGATGCTGGTTATTGCATGATCTCTCATCCATAGAATTCTTCAGCAAATCTCAGCAGGCTTCACTGATTTCTAACTTTTGCTAGATCCCCCACAGATTAATTGGTAAACTATGAGAAGTCTGTTTTGAATCACCAGTAATACTGAAGGTGATTGAGCTCTTTACAAAAGTATCTTCCTGCTTTCTTAAGTTACAGCAAGGAACACGTATAGTATGATAGTGAAGAATGATTTCTTCATATATGTGTGTGTGTGTGTGTCTATAATACCAATTAAGTTTTAGTTTAAAAATGAGAAGGTCAGCAGCTAAGTATCAAAAAAAAAATCTAACTTAAAATAATGCTTATTGTAAATTTTAAAAATAGCATCAACAGCATGTGTTTGATTTCCTAGATGGGTGCATGCCTGCAGGCTGTGCCTTTTCTTGAAAGATTTGCACATCTTAATAATTTCCATCTCTTTTGTATTGTTTGCAACATACTGGTATTAAGATTGTCTCTTTTTAAAATTTTGTTTGCAAATCACCTTTTGTTCCTGAAAATGTAATGAAAATAGATAGTAATTCCAGTACCATGAATAATAATAGGTATTTCAGATTATAAAAGCATATCATTAGGAATTGCAGTTTCTAAATTTTTTTCTATTAAGACTATTTAAAAGACTCACAAAACATATTCCAAATATCAATAAGACATACATGAGGCCAACAAACATATGAAAAAATGCTCATCATCACTGGTCATCAGAGAAATGCAAATCAGAACTACATTGAGATACCATCTCACGCCAGTTAGAATGGCGATCATTAAAAATCTGGAGACAACAGATGCTGGAGAGGATGTGGAGAAATAGGAACACTTTTGCACTGTTGGTGGGAGTGTAAATTAGTTCCACCATTGTGGAAGACAGTGTGTCGATTCCTCAAGGACCTAGAAATAGAAATTCCATTTGACCTAGCAATCCCATTACTGGGTATATATCCAAAGGATTATAAATCGTTCTACTATAAGGACACATGCACACGAATGTTCATTGCAGCACTGTTTACAATAGCAAAGACCTGGAACTAACCCAAATACCCATCGACATTAGACTGGATAGGGAAAATGTGGCACATATACACCATGGAATATTATACAGCCATCAAAAAGGATGAGTTTGTGTCCTTTGTAGGGACATGGATGAACCTGGAAACCATCATTCTCAGCAAACTGACAGAAGAGCAGAAGATCAAACACCGCATGTTCTCACTCATAGGCGGGTGTTGAACAATGAGAACACATGGACACAGGGAGGGGAGCACTACGCACTGGGGTCAGTTGAGGGGAAATAGGGGAGGGACGGTGGGGGGTGGGGAGTTGGGGAGAGATAGCGAGGGGAGAGATGCCAGATGTAGATGATGGGGAGGAAGGCAGCAAATCACACTGCCGCGTGTATACCTATGCAACAATCTTGCATGTTCTTCACATGTACCCCCAAACCTAAAATTCAGTAAAATAAATAAATGGGAAAAAAAAAGAAAATATAATAGCTTTCAATAGTTTAAGTATTTCTAAATTTATTCATTTGCAGAGATTTTTTTCTCTGCAAGAGCATATTTTGCACAATATGGTATGAAAAACATCTAATGTATAATTTGTATTTATTACTGCATATTGAAATATAGCTTTGGTTTTATTTTTATTATTGTAGGTTTTTACAACAAATAAAAGGAGTCACATTCTTGAGGAAAGTGGATAGTACCAAGAGCTTTTTAAGCAATGATTTGTGTAAGATGGCTTAATTTTAAAGAAAAAATACGTAGGATATAGCGTTATTTCCCTGAAGCTAAAATAAGAAACCTGGTAAGAGTCTCTAATAAAAATCATCAAAATTTAGTTAAAATTACTAAATGTGTTTTTAACCTTTTTTGCCTTTTTACCTCATGTTGAACATTATAATAGCTGCCATTTGTTTTACATGGCATTTCATAAGATCAGTATCTGGATTACTCAAATAACTCGCCTAATTTACAGATTATTATCTTAAATCCACCATTTTACAATTAAAGTCCATTAGTATTTGGTTTATTTGTTTTTGTATTTGCCTTTGCTAAAATCAATAAGCTCTGGATGGATAAATAACTAAATTTGTCTGATTAAAAAATAAATAATTTGTCCACAGGTATTATCCATCACTATTAGTAGTAAAACAGTATGCTCAAAGATACCATTTTAGTTTGATTAAAGACTGAATTTAATTTTGCTCGTTGTGTTCACATGCACCATTTTAGGATTAAGTAATTTTAACTTGGTTTAAAACAACAAAGTTCATAAATAAAATAATCAATTCCTAGATTTATAGTATGTTAAGTATTTAAGACTTAGCAATGGTTTTGGCATCAAAGGGTGTCATATTAAATCATAAGCTACCAAACTAATATAAGAAGATTTTGCTAAAGATATAACTTGGGTTCTTTATTACAAGGATCTTTTCCTTATATTACAAGGAGTTCTTCATTAATTTGGGATGTTATAAATATGTCAAAAATATTAGATAGTAAGTGCTTATCCCACACACTGGAGTGAGTTAGATAAAATTTACTGAAATATCATGATAATATTAAGGGTATACATTCATCAGAAACAGATGATATATTATTTTAATTGCAGGGTTATGCTGACATTAGTCCTAGCCTCATTCTCATTAGAAAAAAAAAATTAAAAAGTAATGACCAGGAAACATCTTTCAGTTTTGATGAAATTCTTGTGTTCACTTTACTTGCCATCAGCTCTTGACACAAAGTGAAGCCTATATTGATTATGTCCTGATCTGATCACTTTATTGATATGTTGGTTGCAACTCAGTTAAAATTGCTCCAAATACAAATTGTAATGCCTTTTAAAATCTGAATCCAAATTTTAATGCTTTTAAAATGCTCTTTTGTTTTTGTTGCTATTGTTCTTTTCTCTCCTACCAAAATTTATCCAAAAGCTACAGCTTTCAAACGGCAGAGTTTTCTCACATACTTAGGAAATTTATGTTCCTCATAATATGATACCAAATATGTTTATTTTAAGACTTTTCTAGGGAGCTACCTTTTGAAGTTCCTAAGTTTTATCTCATGATCTTTACGTAGTATGTTATTTGGAAAAATTATTTTCCATCATCCATTGGTGTATAAGGTATACAAAGGTAGCTGTAGTTGCCTGTTTTGTTTTCTGGGACATATGAGAACATACAAAAGTGACTGGCAAATAGTGGGTACAAAATAAATATTTTTGAACAAATGGATCTGGAAGTTATTTATCCTATATTTGTAAACTAAGATTAGCTATAAATGTGGCCCTCAATTTGCTTCCCTTCCCTTTACAAACTTATTTAATACTTCTTGACTTATTTTCTTAGTGCAGTTTTATTGTTAAAGTCTGTTATCTCTATGTCTGGGTTGGTAAATTTATACCATGGATCTTCACGTATTCAGTCCTTAATATTTTCTGTGTGTTTTCTAAGTCCTCAAAACTGTGTTTAGCTTTGTAAAATATAGGTACAAGTAAATAAAGCTAAGATCTCTAAATGAGTTTCTAACAATTGATTAAGTAAAATTCCAAATGAAACTGTTAAAAATTAGTGCTTTAGTAAATTAGATACACTAGCATATTAGTAATGAGAAATATTTATGGATTGGTGTAGATGCAAACATTTCTGTAGAGCAGGTGAGACTGAAGCAATCCTGGATATGAAGAAGATGATGTAACAGAATCTTGATGACAGTGTGGCTGTATACAATGTGCTAGTAATGCCATATTTGATGTACTGTTTACAGCTCTGGACCCCAATACTGGTGACTGTATACTTTCATTTTCTATTTTTGAGGAATCTATATGGAAAGGATGAAGGCTCTTTTAACTCCATTTTCTATATCTATTCAATAGTAATCTTAAATCTGTGAAGGACTATTTTAGCAAAGTTATTTTATTAAGAATTCTTTTGAAGGGGCAAGGTGGATTTCAATATTAAGCAATTATATTAATTAGTTTTCTAGTGACTATTGCTATATCAGGTATAATACATTGTTGATTCATATTGTGTACCAAATATGTGTTAACAGTGAAAACTATATAGAATCCTGAGTATTACGATAATTATTAATGTGTGTGCTAAAATGAAGAATAATGGTATATCTCATTTGGTTATAAAATGTAATATAGAAGTTCCATTTAATCCTTTCTATATGTGGAATAACAAAGAAGAAATGAAATAAAATGACAACCTAGGCAAAATTGACCAGATGCTGGAAGCAGATGGAGAACTTAAAGGAGAGTATTACAAGAGCAGGTTTGTAATGCTACAGCTGGTGATTAAAATATCTCACTATCTAATCAGGCAATAGCATCTGGCCTACTGCAATTCAGAGGTTTTCAAACAGTAAGGACCACTATTTAATTTAATTATCAAAATTGAATTTGTAAAGCTAGCCAATGAGTAGAAACTCAAAAGACCCTACCATAGTTATCTCCCAACTTTTCACAGTAAGAAATTAAACATAATGAAACATCCCTTTTGATAATTAGACTCCATATATTGTGAAACTAAAGTTGGATAAAAGTTTAATCAAACTCAGTGTGTGCCATTAAAAAGGCAAATGATTACATAAATAATAAAAACTTCTGCACTTCCCCCAAATTGTCTAAGGAAAAATAAAGACAGATAAGTTGTAATTTGAGGAGCTATTGGCAGAAATATGCAGCATTAAAATTATCTAGATCAAATTTTTTAAAGCTATGATGCCCATGATTATTTCTATCTCCATTTTGATTCACAATTTCTAGATTTCTATTAATTTGATAAAAATAATGAAATTAAAGAGATAATTACTCAGTAATTAACACAAGAGAGATTAACATGCAATATCATTTTTGTTCTGGAAAACCAAAAATAATAATTTCACTAGATAATACTGCATCTTTATTAGGAGAAAATAATAACCCATAAGTTATATTACATCTCTCCTTAAATCTTGCTGTAGTCCTCAATTGATTCAAAGCTTATCTCCAAAGACTTAACTATTATAGAAAAATTCTTTCTTTGTCTCATCCCAGCCTATCTAAGTTCATCAACAAACACATCCTTCCATGAATGGTAAATATGATATACATTAAGTGAGTTATAATTACAAAGGAATATCATCTGCTCCCACTTCTTTATGCTATTATCTATAGTGTCTAAGTTTCTCTCATATGTATCAGCTTAAGGATCACCTTCACTCTTCATAATGCAAGTCCAACTGTAATTCCTGAGAAAATCCCAAGTGAAGCTGATGACTCCTACTTTTTCTCATTCTGTTACTTATTGCTGCTCATTAACGTTATTTATTTAATATGCATTACTGCCTAGTGATGGCTAACACCTGAAGAAATTAAAATATTTTTATAGAGAAAGCCTAGTTTATAGCCTGACATTTACTATGCTTACAATGTATGTTCTATATGTTAATAAATCAATTAATTTATTTTATTCTAAGAGCAACTTTCATGTACGGAACATTGGAAACATTCCTGGACAACTAACCCAGCCTCTTGAATGAAAACACGTTTTATAGTAAATTAATTAAACAAACATTATTGTGTTTTGTTACTTTTTATCCTTCGTTACACCTGAGAGCCCCATTATCTGGTCATATAGAAGATTACCATCTAAAAAGTAACAACCACGGGAGTATACAATTATCTAACTTTTCAATATTTCTTTTTAAAGGTAAAACTTAATTTTTCTACAAAGAGATTTTTGGGTGGCTAAATTTCTTGCATCTGATTGAGTGAAATGTAGCTAAGGATACAGGAAATTACTTATGTTCAAAAAGTGATCCCCATTTTTCTTCCCTCAATAACTTCCTGAGTTAGTGACTAACTCATTTAATAGTCATCCCTATATTCCAGTCAGATGAAAAACATAAACATCACTGATTTCCAAACATGGCACTAATGAAAGTTAATGCAGTGTCTTTGATTTTCAAATTTGTTTTATTTTCAGTAAATCTTTAGTCTCTATGTCTATGTTAGTCTACAGAATCTTGAAATATTTCCAGAGTACCACTATATAGTTTGCATTTTGTCATGATTCATATACATGTTATTTGGATTTCTGTGACTCATGAAATAAGAAAGTAAAAATAATGTTACATGTTATGAGTGTTAAAAATTAAAACAGACAATGAAATTGCAGGTTGCAAGCTTCATATGGGAAAAGCATGAAGAAAAAAACAGAAAAGCTGTGATATCAATGGTAAACTTCTCTAAATATTAAAATGAGCTTTGTCTATGAAGGTAAGACTTGATTTTTTATGCCAGTGAGAGAGAGAACGAGATTAGAACATAGAATTAAGTAGACATTAGAGAAAACAAAGAGACTATTTAAAGCTTAAGTGTTCCTGAGGCTCAGGAGAATTTGTGTACTTACTTGAAACTGTATTCAACTCCTTCCTGGAATTCATGAACCAATTAATTCTTCTCATGAACTAAATGTATCTCAGTGGATTTTTCTGGCCTGTATATACAACATAAAACAGAAACAGATTCATATTACTGACATTTGGTCTCTGCCAAGAAAAAGAGATACCAGATTTGCCTTCCAATCTGAAACCCCTAACATAATGGACACATTTATGAAATAAAAGTTCTCAAGATATAGGACAACAAGCTGGTCCCTGAGATATGAAAAATAAGTTAATAACCATAATTCCCCCAAAATACTGCCTAAAGAGAGTTTCCAGGCCAAGATATTAGGAGGAAGAGTCAGGGCAAAAGCTGTAAATTCACAGCAGAAGCTGTGAGTTTAGAAGACAGTTTAAGGGCTTAGGATCCTAAAGTGCCTAGAATGGGAAGAGCAGTATACTAGAGACGGCTCTGGAATTTACAGAACTTCCTCCTTGTCTATTCAGCTGCATCATAATCAACACATCAACAGTGTAAGGAAACCACAGGAGGTTTAAGAAATAAGCATCTGTAACAATTAGAGGGAAAATCATCAGTGCTCACATAGGAAAGAGATTAGTCCTATTCTCATAAGTCAGAGGGGGAAGACCTTATAATTCATAGGATATCTGAAAGATTGCCCAGTAATGGGGGAAATTTTAACACCAAAACTAAACACTGTGTTGGTTTCACTTTCCCATGTTTAAAAATGAAGACTCCATAAGAACAAAGTGTTTTTAAGTAGCTTAATTTCATCACAGAATAAACCTCAAGACTATTTATAGAAATTTAAAAATATCCAATAAACAAAACTTCACAATTGCTGCCATATGAAATAAATACAGCACAACATATCTAGGAATACAAAGAAGCACAAAAAGATAATTCAGAATGAAAAGAAAAAAAATCAATTGAAGTTTATATAAAAATGGGAAAAGACACAAATGGCTGACTTTAGAAACATTACAAAGATAATAAAGGAATATTATGAACAACTCTATGTCCCATTTATTATAACTTAGATGAAATGGACCAATTCCTTGAAGGACACATCTACCAAAACTCACACATGGAAAAATAAAGAAACTGCATAGGCTAATATCTATAAAAAATTGAATCAATAATCAATAACCTTCAAAAACAAAAAGAATCAGCTCCAGAGATGCTCATTGGAGAATTCCAACAAACATTTCAGGAAAAACTCATTCTGATTCTCTACAATCTCTTTCAGGAAATGGAGATGGGGGAATACTTCCTAACTCATTCTATGAACCAGCATCACTCTAATATCAAAGCCAGACAGACATTAGAGGAAAGAAGTACTACAGATCACCATATCTCATGAAGATAGATGCAAAAATTCTCAACAAAATAATAGCAAATAGAATCCAATATTGCAAAAAAAAATTATAAACCATGACCATTTGTCTGTTTTGTGCTTCTATAACAGAATACCTGATACTGGGTAATCTGTAAAGAAAAGTTGTTGGCAGGGCGTGGTGGCTCACGCCTGTAATCCCAGCACTTTGGGAGGCCGAGGAGGGTGGATCATGAGGTAAAGAGATCGAGACCATCCTGGTCAACATGGTGAAACCCCGTCTCTACTAAAACTACAAAAAATTAGCTGGGCATGGTGGCACATGCCTGTAGTCCCAGCTACTCAGGAGGGCTGAGGCAGGAGAATTGCCTGAACCTAGGAGGCGGATGTTGCGGTGAGCCGAGATCGTGCCATTGCACTCCAGCCTGGGTAACAAGAGTGAAACTCTGTCTCAAAAAAAAAAAGAAAAGAAAAGAAAAGTTTATTTGGCTCATAATTCTGGAGGCTGGGAAGCCTAAGAAGCATGGTGCCAGCATCCACTTGACTTCTGATGAGGGCCTCTAGCTGCGTGGTAACATGATGGAGAAGTGGCTGGGAAACTAGCCATGGCAAAAAGACCAAATTCAAGAGGGAGGCCTGCTTTATAACAATATGCTCTCATAAAAACCATCCCAGTACCATGAGAATGAATCCAGTCTTGTGAGAGCTGTGTTAATTCATTCATGTGTTAATTCATTCATGAGAGCAGATCTCCCATGAACCAACCCCTTCTTTAAAAACTGATTACCTATCAATACTGTTGCATTGGCAGTTAAATTTCAACATGAGTTTTGGCAGTGACAAACCACATCCATTCTACAGCAATGAACAAATGGAATTTGTTCCAAGTATGCAAGATGGCTTAAAAATACAAGAGCAAATCAACAAGCTAATGAAGGAAAGTCACAATCATATCAAGAGACAAAGAAACAATATTTAACAGATTTCCACACTCATTCATGATGAAAACTCTCAGAAAACTAGATATAAAGGGGAACTTGATAAAGAACATCTTTGAAATACATACAGCTAATGTGATGCTTAATGGTGAGAAACTAAATCCTTTCCCACTAAGATGGGATAAAGGCAGGAAGGATGCGTACTTTCACCAATCTTCTTTAACATTGTACTTCAGCTCTTGGATATTGCAATAATAAAAAGAAATAACAGGTATACAGGTTTGATAGGGAGAAGTAAAATTGTCTTTGTTTACAGATGCTACAGTTGTCTATGTAGAAAATTCCTAAGGATCAACCAAGAAACTCTTGGAACTAATAGGCAATTATAACAAGGTTGCAATACATAAGACCAATATACAAAAGTCAACTGCTTTCTTATATACAAACGATGAAAAATTGGTATTTGAAATTTAAAATAATATTTAAATTAATAACAAATAAATAAAATACTTTGATATAACTCAAACTAAATATGTGCAAGATCTGCATGAGGAAAACTACAAAACTCTGATGTAAGAAATAGAATGTATAAATATATGGAGAGGTAATGAATGTACATAAGTAGAAAGATTTATGTTGTTCAAAATGTCATTTCTTCACAATTTGATATATAGATTTGTTACAATCCCAATCAAAATCCCAACAAGCTATTTTGTGGCTACTGTTAAACATTCAAAAACGTATATAGAGAAAAAAAATGTCCAGAATGGCCAACACTAGATTGAAGGAGGAAAACAAAGTCATAGAACTGACTCTGCCTGACTTCAAGACATAGGATAAAGTTGCAGAATGAAAGACAGTATCGCACTGACAAGAAGGTAGACAATAATCTATGGAACCAAGTAGAGGCTATAGAAATTGACCTACAGATATGCAGGTCAATTTTGATTTTCTACAAAACTGCAAAGCAATTTTGTAAAGAAAATAGAGAAAAGCTTTTAAACAAATGATGCTGAATCATTGGATAGCCATATATGAATAAACTTCAACCCACATCTTAGAGAAAAAACACTAAAAATGAATGATAAAACTAAATATACATATATATACAAAGATTACTTAAAAACATGATAAAATATTTATAATTTGAGGTAAAGAAAAATATATTAAAGCACCAAAAGAGAACATAGAAAAGAAAAAAAGATGTATTAGACTTCCAAAATTAAGAACCTTTGTTCTTTATAAGATACTACAAAGAGCATGAAAAGACAAGCCCCAGATTGGGACAAAATACTTGCAAATCACATATTGGGAACACACTTATATCTATAATAACAAATAGTTCTCAAAACTGAAAGAAAACAAACAGCTCAATAGAAATGGTGAGCCAGGCATGGTGGCTCAGGTCTATAATCCCATCACAGGGGGAGGCTGAAGTGGACAGATCACTTGAGCCCAGGGGTTCAAGAGCTGCCTGGGTAACATGGTGAAACCACATCTCTACACAAACACAAAATTAGTCAGGCATGGTGGCTCATACCTGTAGTCCCCATTACTTGGGAGGCTGAGGGGGAAGGATAGCTGGAGTCCTGGAGGTGGAGACTGCAGTGAACTGAGATTGCGCCACTGCATTCCAGCCTGGGCCACAGAGCCAGATCTAGTCTCAAAAAACAAACAAACAAAAAAGAAATGGTGAAACTATGTGAACAAATATTCATAAAGTCATATTCAGGAAATGCAATTTTTAATTTATATATTAGTCAAGTAAATATTATAAAACATCTACTATATGCCAATAATTATGCTATATATAGAGGATCAGATATGACAGATATAGGAATGGTAAAATGCTGCCTTCATGTTTACAGTCCAGAAGAAATATGGGCACAAATTTAAATATAGTGAGAAAATGAGATGTCTAAATGCACATAATGATGCAGTTAAAAAAATGAATGGCCAAAACAAACAAAAAATATGTATGAAGAACCAAATTTCATCACAGAGGATAAGGAAAGACATGCCAAGAAAATATCTTTATGATAAGAACTGAAAGATATTCAAGATGTAAGCAGATGAGTCATGTGTGATTTTGGGTGGATGAGAGGAGGGTCTAAAATCTTGAAGACAGGCTCTCGAAAAGTATAAGATGTACCAAACTTAAAAGTATTACATATATATATATAGTAAATATACATATATACATGTGTACATATATATATATTTATATAAACATATACATATATGTAAATATATATTTATATATATGTTTTATATAGGTATACTTTTAAGTTTGGTACTAATATATATATTAAGATATATATATTTTAAAAATACACATATACATATGTGTGTGTGTGTGTGTGTATATATATATGTGTGTGTATATATATATATATATATATATATATATATATATATATATAAACTTAGTTCTTCCACAGATAAAAAGAGAGTCAAGAGTGGGAAATTCCTCTTATATGGTGAATTTTATATTGTTTATATATGAACATTGACATATTCCATATTTTAAGAATTCTTCCTCTTTTGAGGTCTAATATTTTGAAAAAAGTTAGCTGATTAAGAAAGATACTATATGTTTTTAGTGTTTATTGTTCTACTGAGAAGCTTAGTAACAATTAATGAATAACAGTAAATCTTTCAGGAGGCTGAGGCAGGAGGATCACCTGACCCTGGGAGGTGGAGCTTGCAGTGAGCGGAAATTGAGCCACTGCACTCCAGCATGGGCAACAGAGTGACATCCTGTCTTAAAAAACAAAAAGTGCATCTTTCCAGTTTTGCTTATTACATTATATTTTCAAATGCTGTGTTTATGAAGGAATACTTTTGGAGTCATTACTTATTTTAGATCATTAGAACAGATTAATTTCTTTTCATTTTAATATCAGCTATCTGGATATTAGTTACTTTGCATTTAAAATAATTTTTCTATGGGACAGTTAAGCCCAGGAAGTGATGTACTGTGATAGCAATAAAATGTGTCCCTATAACTTTCAGTTATACTTGTGTATTATTGAGTTAAAGGTCTCATTAATGGATAAAAACTTTTCTCTACAATGACTTACATTACAACTTTCATGAGATCATACTTTTCCTGTGCCATAATTCTAATTGATAATAAAGGCTTCAAATCTTCCTAATCAGCAAGACGTGGCAATAAGTAAAATGACATTCAAATGAGATAGTCATTATTTAATGCTTTTCTATTCTTCTAAAGAATCAGTTATTACTTCTCAATTTTTCAAGCTGGGCCTCCATCTCAATCTCTACTACATGGGCATAGATAGATAAACATGCTTTTCAGATTGAAGTTATGGAACATCAAGTAGGAAGTATTTTGTGAGTGTAAAAGCAAACCTGACTGATGTCGAAGTTTTTATGAGTTAATTGTAACATTTTAAATTCAAATATAGAAATTATTACCTTATAAATTCTATAATTTTTATATCTACAAAATATTGTTTATAATAGGAATTGTATCAAATCTATTTATTAATTTGTGATAAATTTACATCTTTAATATATTTTTGTGTCTTCAATACACAACCAGGTGATTTCTCTTCATTTATTTATAGGTTCCTTGAATCCCTTCAACTGCATTTTGTAATTTTCATCAAACAAGTTCTGTGCATGTTTTGTTAGATTTCTAGCTAACAATTTATTATTGAGCGCTGATAAATATTTTTAAATTACGTGTTCATGTGTGTATTAAATGTGGAAATTAAAATGATACTTATGTTTATCTTGTAGCTTGCAAACTCTGTGAACTTATAAGTTTCCATGGTTTATTTTTTTGGTAGATTCTTGGGATTTATGTATATGCAATTATGTTATCTGCAAATGGGAAGAATTTTATTCGTTTTAAATTGTATCATTTTTAATCTGTGTGACTTTACTCTTTTCTTGCCTTTTTGCCCTGGTTAGAACTTCTAGCACTCTGTTGAATAAGATCTGTGAGCACTCTCATTCTTGCTTTGTCCCCAGTAATAACAGGAAACATTCATCTGTTCCCATTAAGAATAACATTCGCTAGAAGCTTTTTATAGTCTTATCTTGCTTAATTGTCCTGGCCACAATTTCCAGTACAATGTTGAATAGAAAGGGTGAGAGCAGGCATCTTCAAATTTTCCCTGATATTTCTGGAAAAGCATTCAGTCTTTAACTATTAAGTATAATGGTAGCAGTGGATTATTCAGAGATTATCAGGTTGATAAATTTTGCTTTCTTTCACAGTTTGTTCAGTGTTTCTATCATAAAAATGTATTGGATTTAGTCAAATGCTTTTTTTATATATTTATTAATATGATCATATGATTTTTGTTTTTATTCCATTTATGTGATATATTATTTCAGGATGCTTAATCAACTGTGCATTCTTAGGGTAAATTTTAGTTATAATATATATTTTTAATATGCTGCTAGACTTCATTTGTTAATATTTATTGAGGATGTCTGTACCTATATTCAAGAGATAATTTTCTATAGCTTTTTGTTCTTGTGATGTCTTTGTCTGGTTTTGGAATCATGGTAAAACTGGCCTTACAAAATTAGTTGGGAAGTATTCTCTCCTCCTCTATGTTTTAGAAGAGTTTGTACAAACTCTCATTTAAAAATGGATAGATAGAATCCAATAGTCTGGGCTTATATTTTACTTCGTGGGGTAATACTTTATTACTATTGCAATTTCTTCACTTGTTATAGGTCTAAATTGTCTATTTTTTTGTTGATATAATTTTATTGATACACCTTGTGTCTTTTAAGGTCTATAATAATGTCCCTTCTTTCTTTCCTTTTTTCCTTTCTTCCATCTTTCAAATTTTTACCTTAGTTTTTGCTAAGTAGAAAATATCTGGCAACACTGGGTCCACATTCTCCCAAGCCACAGATGACTTAAGTGATAAAGAACTTCCTTTATTCCTTGTGGCATACACATACTAGTTTACCACTGTTCCCACCAAGCTTGTCTCTTGACGCTAAGATAACCTCTAAGATCCATCTCTCAAGTATATCCAGTCATGTTCATGTATGCTGCCAGCCTGGTCCCTAAAAGGTCTTGGAGTTGCCCAACTCGAGGCCAACAGGTATGTTTGGGAGGAGATTGTAAGGGGCTACACAGGGGCAGGGAGCCAACTCTCCCCGCAAAGAAAAGAAGTCCTTACAGTTACAGCAGTTACAGGCATTGAACTTCAAGGTCCCTGTCAATGAACAACTCCAACATCATCCCCTACCATCCCAGGAAACTAGAGATGCCCAGCCACAAGGCATAGCGAAGGCAAAAAGAAAGTAGATGTGGCTGATGGAAAACCTCCTCGATGTTGCACAACACTACCAAATGAGTTGATCTCCATTTAAAGTTGATAAGGAAAATCCTTGGGAGTAATTCAATGTAATTTTTTTCCCCAGAGATGTGTAGAGGGAAGGGGGCCCTAGAGGTGATTCAGAGACAGCTTATAGCAACAGTGCTTCAATCAAGAACTGAGGGGCACATGCCCTGGGTAAAAGCTAGTTATCCCCATTGGCTTGTCCTCTAGCACTGAGTGTCCTTCAGTCCTTTGGTGGGAATGAATTGGGGAGAGAATAGACAAGAAAGAAATGTGAGAAGGCAAAATAGCAATGACTACAAATGTGAATGGATCCACAATTCCCTAGATCTAGGATAGTGGAGAACCAAAGTCTACATTAGGGATCAGACTACAGTGTGATTCCTGAAGAACCAGGATTAACACCTACCTGAAGAGGACCTTCCTTATGATGATGATGAGACGCTGGTACGGCAATCAGAACCTGCATCCCAGACACTCTCCCTGAGAGACACAGCCATAGCGGGAGTTAATAGAGAGCACTCACATGCCCCAGCAGGCTGTCAAAACCACTCTGTCTTGGGAAATGAGGTTTCTTATGGAATAAGGAGAAATGAGGAAAGCATTTGCTAGAACACTGAGGAAGAAAGAGAGGGATTTGTTCATTAGGTCCATTTATGTCTGAGGACGCAATATAGACCACATAATAACTAACTCAAACCTAATTAGATAATTCATAAAAACAGCTCCTGAGTAAGGAGAAACTGATTCAGGGATGCCTGCAATGGAAAGGAAGATGGGGACTCAGGGCCAGGGCTGAGGCAGGAAGAAGCCAATGTACCCAAGCCCTGCTTGCTGGCCTGTCAAGAGGGGCAGAACCCTAGAGGTAGTAGACTCAGACCAGAGGCCTTCTCTCGACAGACCTTATGGATGAGAAAGGTCATTATCTGCAGAACTTTGACAGCAAATAATCCCATTTGGACATGGCACATAAGGGAAGAGGGACCACATAGCTGTCAACCAAAGCAGGGCTGGACAGGATAAAGGGAGCAAACATACTCAGCCGCTGCTCCTATGTAGACCCTAAGACACTACTCGCTCCTTAAGTCAGTCACAGCATCTGAAGACATCAAAACTAGATTGGGCAGGGCTGAGTCACAGTTGACTAAGGGTTGGCAAAAAGAGAAAAACAGCCCGTTGACCCAGACCAGCCAGAGGATCCCAAGAAGGGAGAGACCAATACCCAAAGTCTGACTCTTCTTTGGTCATCTTTCATTTCAACTGATCCTGAAGGGAAGAAAGCTCCCCTCACCAGTGGAAAACAGCCTAGGTGCTGAGCAAAGATGAAGAGTGGCAGTCCCAAGCTGGTTTCCCTCCCTGTTAGTGTTGTCTCTGTGGAGCCTTGCTATTGGTATCATGCTTGTTCCCTAGTAGCTTCAGAATTCTTCTGGTCTTGAACTCCCCATTCTTGCCCTTGGGTTCAGATTTTTTTCTAGAACTCATTATTTTTATCATAGCTTACGACATTCGGCATTCCTCTTCCTCCCTCACCTGGTCCTTCTCTAGGCATTTGAAGATGACATTGCACTGCTAGATGAGAACCAAAAGCTCCTGCATTAGTATCATCTATCACCCCAGTCCTCCTTTGTTCAGTCTTTTTCTGGTTTATATAAGGAGAAAGCATCAGATATCATATTTGACGTCATTTTGGAGTTTATCTAGATACTGCTGCTCGAAAATATATAAGACCTTGGACTCCCACCACACCAGGATGTGCTTCTTGTGGATGATATATAGAACAGCTAGAACTCCCACAACACCAATCTGCCAGCATGTTATCCTAGCCTTTGTCATTTATTCCATCATGCAGCTTCTCCTCAGCAGAGCTCACAGTGTTTGAGAGAGAATCCAGCTAGCACTTGGTGGTGTCCACCTCTTTGTGACTGTCTTCTTCATAAGTATACTGGACAATCTAAGTCATGCCCTTGGACAGGCAGCTTCATTGGCTTGGATCCCTTGGTGACTTTTGTTGTGATTGAGACGCTGCAGGTGATACCTTCTGCTTAAAAAGGTTATCCTTGCAGGGAAGCTTTACATGAATCCAGGGACCAGGTTCCAGAAGAAGCACCACTGCACCAGTGGTCCTTGTTTGTTTTGTGTGTGTGTTTGTGTGTGTGTTTGCTGTTGTTGTTTTGCTTTTTTTTTGCAAATGAAGTTAGTTGCTCTGCGAAGTGGTGAGGGGCTATGTATTTTACAGCCTGCTTTCCTCTGCAGAGCAGGTTCACTGTGCACTCGTTGCTACTTCAGCCCACTGCATCTTGTTCTGTATTTTTCCTAATTGCCTGAGTCTGGTGAGACAGAACATTGTACATACAAGTTACATGATCAATATTACTAGAGAGACAGAAAGGGAACACAGAAACCTAGGATTCATGATGAGCAGAACCCCCAAGGCTCATGAAAGCTGCACAGGGTAGATGAAGTCTCATCTACATTTGATTTAGTTGCATGGCAGCTGAAGGACTCCAGAAAGCAAACCACCCTGGGTTTTATACCCTGGGGATTACCTGACATGCAAGGGTAAAGCCTTGAGGCACATGCTGTTCTGGGAGGGACTGGAACAGAGCCCTGACTGTTCCAACCAGTTCCTTTTCATCTCAGGATATTGCATTCAATACAGTAATTCTAGGGAAGTACAGTGAGAAAAGTGGGAGAACTGATTTGGTCCACAATCACCTGGAGGAATGTCCTGCACTCCCTCCAGGCAAAGTCTCTGCACCAAAGCACTGGAACTGGGTTTGGGCACAAGGCAAACTTGTCTTTGAGTAACATATCTTTTCTAGGAATTGAAATTTCTGTAGATGCCTGAGATATTATTTAATTACTTCATCTGGTGTGGGATCACTGCTTTACAAGTCAGGGAAGGAATGTATTTTCAGTGGTTCATTGCCCAAGGTAGAGACTCTATTCTACCAATGACTCTTAAAAACATATTGTAACCTGTGCCCCACCGCCTCTTGACTGCACTCACTGAGATCATACCTAGGCTAGACAGCAGATAGATGAGTGGAGGATGAAGAATGCTGAATAATAAATTTCCTGCCAGAAAGACAATCCTCTGACTTGGGACTTGAGGCTGTAAGGATATGGAGCCCTGTGCTCTTAGCTGCGCAATTAGATTTTCTGCCTCACTTAGCTAAATGTAGATATCACAAGCTCTTGCTTTTCTTACTGAATTTGTATAGATTTTCTTAAATGTTTATGACTCTGATATAAGACGATCTTCAGAGTCTCTCTCTCTCTCTCTCTCCACACACACACACACACACACACACACACACACACACACACACACACACA